>NC_091800.1:33874393-34177424 GCF_041296235.1 Equus asinus | reverse complement strand
AACAGTCCTTTTCTAAGGATTCCTTCCTCTACTTCAGCCCATCAGCAAAGTCTTGCCTTCACCAAACCCTCAGAAGCCAAGAACTTGGCTTGGCGTTGTTGCTTTATGCTTTAATAATGGTGGTGTTTGTCACATATAGCTTCTGCTTGTTTATACATTTATACCAGCCTCAGCTGCTGCGGGAAGGATCTGAGAGCATACTTCGTGGCTTCCGAAGCGCAGAGGCAGGAACTGTAAAACACTTCTGCCACCTAGTGGCGCAGCAAAAGTTGCACTGGCTGGAAAATGTAAGTATGTCTACAGGGCCGCGAATATCAACTTGTTAAACTTTGGCTTCAGTTTAAAAGGAGACAATTAAAATATATACCCCATGTCCTCAAGTGTAGTAATTAAAAGTGAACTAAAAGTAATGTTTTAATGATGCCGGATCTTTAAACAGTAAATGGCTAAATAAAATGTCCTATGCTGGTAACTATAGCGTTCCCAGTTGTTGATTTATAAAAGAAAGTGACCCAAGCAAATAAAATCATTACATGGAATATCTTTTCCAGATTTTCAGCGATTTTTTCTGTTTTTTTCTTTTTTGGGTTTTTTTTTAACCATCTTTTGTTTAGCTATATGCTTTTATAAGTGGAAAGGAGATTTTCATTAGCCTTGAAAAACATACAGCTCATGTCATAGCGTAGGGTATATACAGCCATAGAAGGTACCACTCATCTTAAAACACTGGAAAAGAGGGAGAATTCAGGATCTATGTCACTCATGCACTATCATACTGTAATTATTGAATCCTATCTTCACATGGTTTTAAACAACACATAATACATAAATACTGTGAAACAAACCAATTATTAAGTCATTTCCAAATCACTACTGAGTGGGTCTCTGCCCTGTTTTCATACAAGTAAGTGTGATGTGTAATGGACTCGTTCTATACATAATGGGGAGTTCATTCCTCTTCAAAAGACAACAGAGGAAGAATGAGTACTCTGAGAGGATCTTAGGAAAATAGTCTAAACAGCAGGTGGTATGGCTCCTTATGGATGCTCAGCGTTCAACAGTGAGAGATTTAGATAATGCTAAAGGTGTAGAAATTGCAGAATCAAGTATTTCTCCCCTCTAAAAATGTAAAATAAGAAAACAAAACTTATGCATAATTTATGGATGCCCCAGGATAATCTTAAATTATGCAATCCACATATCCGTGAAAAGTTGCTTAATGTATTCCTTAGTTACTTCATGACACTGAATGCCCTCCGCCCCCTTCACCCCCCAGCAATACACATACACACGTTATTTCTGAGACAAGTCAGTTAGAGAAGCATGTCTGTATCCACCAAAGAGTAACACTCATTTCTAAAGCAAATATACCAGTGAGCAGGGAAGCACAAAGGCATTTTGCTAAAGAAACGCTTCTTTTATCAACTCAGTGGTCTTCCCTTCTTAAAAAGCTTCTCGTACGTGCATAATGGGATTAAAAGCACTCTCAATAAAGTTCATTACCTTAGTGGTCCTTCCCATCTTCCTGTGAAATTAACTGTATCTCCTATATGTACCTCTACTTAAGGTAGTAATTTAATGGCAATAACATCCATATCTAAGAGGGTTATTTTTCCCTTGGATCTGCTTCACACTTAGAGATCTCTTCGTGTTGTTCAGAATAAAAACCAGAAACACTGTTTTCCTCCTGTTTTAGGGAAATGATGGAGAAAATGACAAAGGAGAAAAATAAAAGATTTTCAAAGCAATAATCCTAGAAAATAGTAATGTCACAAATAAATACTTTAAAATGAGTGTTCAAAAACAAAAAAGAAAAAAAGAGTGTTCATTGGGGGAGTAAGATGAACAAACTATGGATATATTTCATTTGCATAAAATAATCTCTAAAATTTTTATTTAGTCTTTCATCTTATACTGTTCTCATCTCCTCCTTTCTGCCATCCCTCCTCCAGCCATATACAATCTTGCCCTGTCTCTTTATTTTGGCAAATCATGCTCACTTCCTCTATTTTCATACACATTCAAGGTAGGTGTTCTTAAGCTGAGTTAGAGAGGGGCTGTGTCATAATGTTAATTTTGGGGCAGAGCTCTGATTTTTTTTCACTTTTTCTACTGCCTCACACTTGACTCAGGAGCCTCTACCCAGCGCTAAGTCCCAATTTGCCTAAACTAATCATTATTGTCTTATTATATTAATTAGTTAAGAGTGGGCATGTGACCCAGGTCTTCCCAAAATCATGGCAGGCGTGCTGAGGAAGGTGAGTAGGCTGTCCTACAACGACAACACTGGGAACAGAGACTTCCTTTGAACCTCTGGACATGGCTCTTTTTTAAAGTATCTCTTGAAACTGTCACATCCATCTTATATTTCTGAAGGAAAGCAGCCTTTAGGACGATTGAAGAGGATGAATGGAATTTGAGTCTGTGATGACTTTGGGCCCTGGGGTCCACTACTCCCAGAGCCACTGACCTTTAAATAAAAATTAGTGTACTTTGGCCAAATGGATCCTAACCTATGCCTTTGCCCAATAACGTGCAGCTGAAAGGACTACAGAGGGCTCCAGAATATATTACCTTTCAATACTGGCTAATTCTAAAACCTTTACTTTTTCTACTTTACTACTCAAAATTATTCTAACTATCCTAATTATCCATTCTTTCCTCTTTCACATAGTTATCTATTGAATCCTATAGATTTTACTTTCTAAATATCTCTTGAATCCATCTTTTCTAATCTAGTCTACATTCACTACTTTAGTTCACACCCTCATAGTTTTTCTCTTGTAGTCTTGCTACAGCCTCATAACTCCTCTATTTCAAATAAATCCTTCACTGAGCCCCTAATAGGACCCTGTAGATTTCAAATACAATAGGTCCTTTTCCATGCTTAAATGCATCCCCAAATGTCCCTCCTCATTCAAGTTCAAAGCAAAACCCTTTGTGTGATCAAAAGGCACTTCTTCTCGACCCATCCTTGAAAATCGCTTTTCTCTTCTTTCTCGTCTTTATCCTCTAGCGTTCAGCCATACAGAAATCATTATACATCTCAAATTTGGTTATTGCCCACCTATGGGCCTTTGCACTTTGGTTCCTTCTGCCTGTGACGCCTTCCTGCATCAATCAACCCCAACCCTGGTTTACTCCAGCTGGTTGCTTTATAATCAAGTATCTGAGAAGCCACCTCTCTCATCCTAACTTGTGTTTTGGTTTTGTGTCCTTCCTCCTCTCCCCATTTCACCTATACTTGCCTCTTATAGAGTGCCAAGCACACTACTCTGTCATTTTTGGTTTGTGAATTTGCTCCACTAGCATATGAGCTCTTCCAGGATATGGAACATAACTTGACCAACACTTCAAACCACATCTGGCATAGATAAGCTCTCAATAAATGATTTTTGATAAATGACACTATCTAATAGCCTTCCAACTTAAAAAATGCTAATTCTAAAAGGCACAGAGCTAGTTAGTGGTACAAAGGCAAGTAGAACTGAGAGCTCTTGATTCCCAGTCCTGTTATCTTCCTATTACAATATACTGTTTCAGATTTAGTTTACTCTGGACCCTAGTGGTTAAAACTCAGAACTGTCATTTAAGACAAATAGCTTCTTCCAAGGGCTTTACCAGAGCCTTATAGATAGAATTGCCTGAAGCAGATCTTTTAACCTTCCTATCATCCTCTCTCTTATTTACAAAACAGGGGCAACAGTATTGCTCATCTCTTTTTGCTAAGGAATGATTAATGTAGGGGCTAGTAAAACCAATATCCATGGAAATGATTAAAGGCAAGTCTAGGACTCAGAAAAGAATATTCTCATGCTCTTGTTTTGGTTTGTTAATATCCTTCTGTGTATTTATTGAATACAAGAAATTCAACTACAGCACAACTCAGAGTATAGTTCCCTGTTGTATCTGAGAAAGTAATATGAAACAAAAGAACCACAATGCCTCATCTATACATACCTTCCTGTGTTACAAAATGGAGTTCAACATCTTTATATTTCACTGTGTTTATGTATCAGGCAATAAGCCCTTGACCTTGTAACATATTATATTTCAAAGCATTCATTCAATTCTATATTTATACCCTGAAATGCTGTGCATTTTGATTCTACTCAGTCTATGGCAGTATAAATACAATGACTCTATGGGGAAAAAATCATAATAGTTGGAATAAAGTGAAATCTGAGTTGCCCTTCAATTTTGAATAGTTTAAGAATGATCAGAGCTATGTTGCTACATAGATAAAAACAGTATCCTCTAGACAGTCTCATTTCTCATCTTCCTCAAATGTTACCTTATCAGGGAGGCCTTTCTCAACCACACTATTTAAATTGGTAGTCCCTCATCCCTTCTCTCCCTCCCTATTTTCCTCCCTGGCTTTAGCTTCTTCCCTGCTGCTTTATCATGTCGGTATCACAACACTAGATGATACACCATTTATTTTACTTGTTTATTGACTTAGTGCCTATCTCTTTCCACCAGAGTGTAAGTCTCATGAGGACAGAGGCAGGTTTTTTTCCTGCTGCATTAACCAGTGCCTAGAGTAGCATCTAGCAAGTGGGAGGTGCCCAGTGAAAAATGAGCTGAAATCATGAGTATCTTATGCTGCACAGATCATTTCAATTTGGAGATTCTCTCAAAAAAAGGGCCTTTTTATCCTGAGACCTCTGACCTGCTTTCTTTTCTTGACTTTTTTTTTTTTTAACATATCACAGTTGAAACATGTTTAGTGCCTTCAGAGGTCATTTTCTAAATGGTTTTAGTATTTTCAGTAATTTTCATTAAATGCCACTGCAGCTTCACTAAGTGATAAGCATTTCTATGATGACATCTGAATATCACTGCATTATTCAGACATCTTCTCAAGTGTGTCCTTTGGAACCTACAGTCTTGATGCAGTATCTCATGCATGGAGATATACAGTTGATAAAAGGCTAAAAGAAAATTAATGGTTCCACGTTTTATCTCACTGCTTTTTAAAAAAATTTACTTGTACTCTGAGATACAAAACATGATGATGTAAGTAAAAAGAACAGAATGTTCTCATGGCTCACAAAGTGCCTTCCCAGCCCCATCGTAACACTGGATGTTACTGGCAGCCCGGGTACCGCTATAGGAAGATAACAGAGGAAAGTCTGTTTCTAAGACAACAGCATTTTCTTTTATGTCTTATGCTGTAATAATAGTTCCTATTACTTTGAAGATCGCCTGGACTTTTGCCAGGAAAAAATGGTATAAATTAACCAAACAATTAAGTATCCCTTCAAAATACCAAAATAAACAAATAAAACTAACTCTATTTTATTGATTGAAAGAAAGTACCATAATAACTTAATAGCAATTTATATTGAGCTACTATGACAAAGAGGCAAAATTCAAATATTTAAAAATAGGCTACATTTTAATTAACGAAGTAGCTATTGATGGGAACACACCTACTAATTCTGAAAGATTACGTTCCTGACAATATCAGAAAATAACGGCCTATCATACATGAATTTTGGACCTTATTTTACCACCCTTCGCAATATCCTATGAGCTTACTCATCCTGACCATGCCCAAATTTTCTCTATAAAATGGAGAGAATAATAGTGATATATTTAAATAAAATAAAAGAATTCACAGATTGAAAAGAGCTATGAATCTTCTGTGTAAAAATTAGTTCAGGAAAACACACAACAAATTAACACCATAAGTAATTCACTACATATTCCAAAAATATTCCATGTAGACTTGAGTGCTGAGTTCTCTTATTCTACATAAATGTTAAGACCTTCATTCTATTAATGATTATATTTCAGTCTTATGAATGTTATTACCAGAACATGTGTTGTTGAAAATTATTTCCAGTATTTTCTTCTTATAAGATATCAAAAGAAGAAAAAAAGGAAAGAATATTATTAATATATATTTAGGTTGAAGGATTTTTTAATGAAAAAATTACCTTTTTGCATATTTTAAAATTAAGCTTTGTACAGTATATTTACATAACAAATTAAAACAGATTTCTTACTCCCCCCCCCACCATTTTTTCCTCTTAAAAACATGCTCAAGACAATTCAGTAAAGTTTCTTTCTTTTCTCGAGGTTACTTGTAAGTTCAAGTCAAGAAAAGGTACAAATGAGGGCAGAAAATAGTTGTGATAAATTTAAAGAATAATTAATAAGTATCTGCTATGAATAAAGAAAAAACTACAACGATAAGACAATGATAATACAAGCCAGATTATCATAAATGCCAAAAGATAGGAACAAACAATATCCTAAACACCTTGAAAATGTGAATGAAAGATGCCTTGACAGTGAACGTTAGCTCTCATTCTAGTCTGAATTACAACTCAGGCAGAAGGCTATTATAAACGTTAAGTAAAAAGAAAACAAAAGATCAGATCAGAGCATTATATTATTTTCAATTCATTCTAGTAAGACCAAAAAACACATGAATGAACCAAATAGTCCTTTATTCTTGGAATAAAACCAAGATTTCTTCCTTCATTCCCTTTTGTTTACTTCCAGGGCCTAACTAAACCTTCTTAAACTCTCATCGCCCTCCTGACAGGTAGGTGTTTCACATCGCCTTTTGTTCATGTGCCTTCAGACGGTTTTCAACATGTGATTGCTCTCATAGCCAAGCCAATTTAAATTATTTTGGGAATAAGATTTAATTAAACACTACATCAAATGCCGTATTAAAATCAATACTTATTACATTCACTATACAGCCTTTATTCACTAATGTTGTAGTTCTGTCAAGATCTAGAAACAAATAGATGCTTTATATAGGATACCTATGAGTTATGCTTGGCTGTGTTTTGAGACATTGCACATATATTTTTCTTTAAATTTGTTATTTTACTTCACGAAGGAGGAAGTTAGACACATTTGAGTAAAATATTCAAACTGAATCTGCTTGCCTACTTTCAAAAGTGAATGACACATTTTATCTATAATGTTTTATATTTTTCAGGTTCTGTGACTTCTGAAGAGTCAATCATTCTTTATTTGATAATGTGTTCATTCCCTTAAACAATTTCTATCCATTATGTTGTCAGTTTTTCACGATTAAAATACATTTTATAATTGAATTACTTTGGTTTAAATTAATCTACTGTGTATGTCCAATTATCTAGTTATTGGAAAATTTTTTATAGTTGAATGTTAAAATGTTGTGGCTAAATTGAAAAATCTGCTTGCAAATACACAAATACTACTTTCAATATTCTGAATAATTTATAAGGATGGCATCAGTGAACTTATATAACACTAAATGTCAAGGCAGGTTCACTAAACAGACAACCCTAAAACCAAACACTTTGTGTTGAGCCATGGGCAAAAGGGAAGCATGGAAAAAATGTGGCCTCTGGTTACTCTGGCCATGCCAACCCTGGCTCCCCTAGCTGAAAAGATCAGGAAGGGTAATTCAACAGCAAGTATTAAAATGATCAACAACCACAAATTGCTGCTTGATTATTTTTCAGGCTAAAATCATTGGTAATTTCTACATATCTCTAGTTTGCTTTTAAAGCACAAACTCTGAGCTCTAATCTGCCTACTGCATCTCAATGTCAAGAATATCACTAGGATGAAATTACAGAGACACAAATTACTCATAGATCCAAAAATACTTAGGCATTTAGAATGTTTGAGCAGAGAGAACACCTATAGAATGTACGCTTTAACTTTCTCTTTTTGTAGATGGGAAGAAGGGTTCCACTGATGTTAGATGACTTTCTCAGAGTAGCACAACCAGTTAGAAGCAGGACTAGAACACAATTTCTACTGATTTCCAGTCTGGGACACCATCCATACCACCATGCGGTTTCCTCATTCTTCAATAAGAGGACAGCAGCGTTGTGAAGTTTACAGAATTCAAAATCCCTGTGAAAGATTGTTATAATATCTAGAGTTCTTCAAAATTTTAGAATTCCCAGGAGTACTGAGGTATGGAGACATTATATTGATTTGTTCAAATTCGTTGCTACATTTTATATTAAAAATAAATATTTTGGCATTATATTTAATTTTAAAAAGAGAAAGATCTGGAATAAATCAACAGAAGCAACTCTCTCTCCTTACAAAATCTCATTCCATCACGTTTTCAATCCCCATCCAGATGATGAGGATTGAAAACTCTGGATCTCCAATCCAAATCTCTCTTCTGTAGTGCAGACCGCAATAATGGTCCAACCGCTTAAGGACTGTGAGTACCTCCCACTCAAAACGTCAGAAGCAGAACTCATCTTGTTTCTCCCACACCTCACAAGAAAACGAAATGAATAAAAATCGAGCAATGTTTCTCTCCCTATTCTCTGTTACCAGAGGCTCTAACCAGCATCCATCCATCCATGGAGCAGCCCAAAACCTAAACCAGTTAAGCAACTCTTCCAGCTATTTCACTCCTACCGAATTAGTCACCAAAGCTTGTCTGTTTACCTCCTAAATCTCTCTCACCTCCTCAAAATCTCTGTCTGGACTCGCAGCCTTTCTCCATCCTCCTATGCCCAGAGCAATCCTACCTCACAAGCTCACATTGTTCTCCCGGATTAACAGAACGGCAGCTGAACTGCTACATTGTTGTTTTCTCTCTAAAACATAAATTTAAACCTGCATTTCTTCCACAATCCACATTCTTTACTATGGCATACAAGGACTGTCATGAGCTGACGCTGGGTTACCTCCACAACCTCAGCCTTTCTATTCATGCCTCACTATTAAACCTTCCCCTGAATTTAACTTTTCGCAGTTCTCAGAAAGTGATGTGTTCTCTTCCATGTTCCGACATTTACAGAGTATCTCCCTCTGGGGGGAATAATTTCCCTTTCTCTAGGACTCGCCAACTGACCCCACCCCTTTTAACATTATCTTTTCCAGGAAGCCTTCTCTGACTGCCACAGACGTATTAGATGCTGCTCATAAGTGTTACCATACAAAATTAAACACATCTCAATTAGTACTTAGCACACAGTATGGTGATTTTTCCATTTTGAAGTTAATTTTCATTTCTTTTAAATTTGCTGGGGCCCTACAGCCACCAATTCAATATAACAAGGGAGCTGGATTAGATGACCTGCAAAACACCTTCTAAATGTAAATATTTTATGCTTCTTACAGCATAGTAAGTACCAATTTCAAGGAAGAAGGGGATTTCTTAAGCACTTATTATGCATAAATTATTTAACATTCATTATCATTTAATTTGATATTAATGAGCATACCTTGTGTGAAAGCAACAGAAACTTGGTTTAAATCAGATTACATAGAAAATAATAAATTTATTACCTCAAAACACAAAAAGACAAATCCAGAAACAGGAATTGGCTCCAGGTACAACTGAATCCAGGTCTCAAACAATATCTTCAGCACTTGGTCTCTTCTTCATTTTCGTCTCTAAATTCCTCAGACTTCGTCTGTCTCACATACAGGCCCTCTTAGAACCAGTGGCCCTTCAGGTAGAAAAACCTAGAGTTTTTCACTATGCTTCATCTAATAATTCCAGGAGAAAGGAGTTTTTCTTTCCCAATAATTGTAGCAAAATTCCCATTATTGGATCTTACTGGATCTTCTTGGGCCAGGTGAAAAATTGCTGTGACCAGAGAGATTTAAAAGCAGGATTAACCAGGACTAAGTACCCCGCACTAAGCTATGAGTAATGAACTCAGGCCCCCCCATAGATGACAGTCTGAGATCAGGGTAGGGTTTGTTCCCACCAGAGAATCTCTGATTCGAAGAGAGATTGAAGCTGGCCAGGCAAAAACAGCACGTAGTCTACGACAAATCCCAACAATGTGTGAGACTGGTGTTATTAACCCCACAGATTTTCCCCTTAGGCTAGGGGTCAGCAAACTTTTTCTGTAAAGGACCAAAGACTAAATATTTTATACGAGTAATATTTTATATGAGTAAATATTTTGTGAGTCACATATGCTCTCCGTCACATATTCTACTTTTATTTTTTACAACCTCTCAAGAATGTGAAAAACTTTTTTTTGTTTTTTTTTTGAGGAAGATCAGCCCTGAGCTAACTACTGCCAATCCTCCTCTTTTTGCTGAAGAATACTGGCCCTGAGCTAACATCCATGCCCATCTTCCTCTACTTTATACGTGGGATGCCTTCCACAGCATGGTGTGCCAAACGGTAGCTTGTCCGCACCCAGGATCTAAACCGGTGAACCCCGGGCCGCCAAAGCGGAACATGCACACTTAACTGCTGTGCCACCCGGCCAGCCCTGTGAAAAACTTTCTTAGTTTGGGGGCTGTACAAAAACAGTCTGTGGGCTGAATTTGACTCACAGGTCATAGTTTGCTGATGCCTGCTCTAGACGGTAAGTTAGGGTAGAAGTTATATCTCTTTGGCATTAATATTCCCAGAGCCAGCACATAGTGAGTGCTCAGCAAACTTTTGTCTGCTGACTAAATGCAGACTTGGATCAATTAAATTGAGAATTGGAATGAGAAAATGAATTTCAAGCTCATTTCACATACAGCATTAGAACAACCAGAGATGGAAATGCTTTCTTAGAAACTTGATAAAATTCATCTGACCTCAGCCTCTTGGGAAAATAGAGTTGGAGGAGAAGGGAAGGATAAGGAAAGGAGAGAGAGAAGAGTTGTGATATCAAAAAATAATTCCTCATTCAGCTATTAAAGACCACATAGAGAATGCAGTGGACTTTTCTGTTGGGACTGCTGATGGAAAAAGATAAAGGATCTGGGAAGACACACCCTCCTGAAGCATCATCCAGATGACAGCCATCACCTGCCTAAAGAACAAGTTCATTGAGAGAAATTATTCAGAGACAGGTGGGACTGCCTTGAGTTGTATTTTTAAACCCAGATCCAATCTAGCTTATGTTTCCAAGCTTCTGAAGGATAAAGCTCTCGGCTCCCTACGGCCACACTTGCTAAGATGTATAGCAGTAGCAACAATCAGGAAAAATGGAATTTTTGTGACAGCTAGAATGAAATAGTATAGGAAGAGAAATTACTACTTTTTACTAGGGAATTTTCTTTTAAATTATGCTACATAGTATTCTTTCTAGCATTTTCTTTCTCTAATGAACATGTCTCAATTTGATATATGTCACTCTACCACCTCAATCATTCCATGTCATTTTTTCTAGCACTGTGATTCCAACAATCCTTCAACCTCACCTAAAATCCCAATCCTTTGATTCCAACATCTTTTTCATATTAGTCATCTCCCTTGAAGTCCTCTTCTTCCTCTTCACATAGTTTAAAATATACAATCATGGGAGTGAAGTTTAATACAGACGATCATGAGAGTGAAGTTTAAAATATACAATCATGGGAGTGATTAAATACAACCTCAGCTCCTTAGTGGCTGAATGGTGGCCCCCAAAAGGACATGTCCGTGTCCTAATTCCAAGAATCTGTGAATGTTACCTTATTTAGAAAAAAGAGTCTTTGCAGATGTAATTATATCACATATCTTGAGATGAGGACATCATCCTGGATTACCCATGTGGACCCTAAATCCAATGGCAAGTATCCTTAGGAAAAACACATAGAAGGCACCCAGAGAAGCTGATATGAAGACAGGCTGCAATTTAAGTGATGTGGCCACAAGCCAGAGAGAAGAGGAGGAGGAAATGTGACCACAGGGGCAGAGGCTAAATTGATGTGGCCACAAGTCAAGAAATGCCAACAACAACCAGAAGCTGAAAGAGACAAAAAACAGATTTCCCCCCAGAGTCTTTAGAGAGAGTTCAGCTCTGCTGACATCTTGATTTCAGACTTCTGACATCTAGAGCTATGAGAAAACAAATTTATGTTGTTTTAAGCCACTCAGTCTGTGGTGATTTGTTACAGCAGCCAAAGGAAATTAACTCCCTCCTTTCTTAGTGTACTGTGCGTCATTTCAAACGTCCACTTCCTGTGGAACTTATCCCATGCACTTAACACAGTTGGAGAAAACCTGCAATTGTTGCCATTTTAAATCCATGACCACAGACTTCCCTGGTCCATCCATTCTTTCTTGCTGTCTTTAGGAATGATTGCTTATCGTCACTCTTGTCTGATAATCTTACTTTCTCTTCCACTGAAAATAAATGGAAGCAGTCCAAGAGTTTAATAGACTCCTACCATTCAGTAGGTAGCCATTTACCCCGGCTATGTAGATTAAGTATTTGTACTCCTCTCTAAATATCTAAAGACAGTCCTACTCCAAGAGCAGATCCATCCCTTCTTGCTTATCAAAGCCCAAGGCTCCAAAGAGTCCCCTGTCTCTTCTATGTCAAGTTTCCTCTCTACTGAATTGCCTTCAGTGCACAAAAATGTTCCCCTTATACCATCTACTATCTTATTTCTTTACTCCCTTATGCAGCAAAACTCCACTAAGTTGTCTGAACTGATTCCCTCCAATTCCTCTCCCTCTCATTCTGTGTTAAGCCCACTCTATCAAGCTTTTGCCCCCACTACAGTACTCTTATCAGTACTCTTATCAAGGTGAGTCACGACCTGGATATTGCTAAATTTGATGACCAATTTCTATTTCCTTCATTTGACTGGCCAGTAGCACTCAACACAGTCATCATTCCTTTCTCCTTGATATACTTTCTTTATTTGGGTTTCAGAACCCCATAGTTTGTTTTTATGCCTACCTCACTGACCGTTCTCTCCTTTTCTTTGCTTTTCTCTTCTTTTTCCCACTTCTTAATGTATCCGAGCAATCATTACTTACACTCAAGTTTTTTTGTGATCTCATGAATTTAAATACCATCTATTGGCAGCGAACTCCTAAGTTTATGTCCCCTGTCAAGACTCATCTCTCAAATTCCAGACCTCTATATCCAACTGTTTCCTTGACATATCCACTCATTTGCACTTGGAAAGTAGACATCTCAAATTTAACCCATCCAAAACAAAATCCCTGATTTCCCTCCCACAACATTCTCTTTCCATAGTCTATCCATTAATTACTCAAAGCAAAAACCTTTGGCAAGGTATTGCAGACCTAAATTTTTCTTACATTCCCCCACCCTAAGCATCTGGAAATCTTGTTCGTTCTATTTTCAAAATATATTGAGAATAAAACCATTACTTTCCACCTTCACTGTAAGCACCTGGTCCAATCCACCATTATCTCTCATCTGATCTCCTAACTGTTCTCTCTATTTTCATCCTTTTTATCTTGTAATCTATTCTTAACAGAGTTGCTAGAATTTTCTTTTTGAAAATATACCTCCCATTATACCACTTCTCAAATAATATCTTCCCAGTGGTCTCCCTATTTCATTCAGAAAGGAAATTTAAAAAATCAGACTAGCATAGATCCATTTATATCTCTCACCTTATCTTCTGTGATGTCCCCCTCACCCACATCTCTCCAGCTACATTGGCGCCCTTGCTGTTTACACAAAACACCTGATGCTCTCCTGACTTAAGGCATTTACACTGGCTGTTCCTTCAGATGAGGGTATCTGTTCCCGAGATCTCCGCAGGCATAACTCCTTCACCTCCTTTAAATCTCTACTCAAACGTCATCTTCTCAATGAGGCCTACACTGACCACCTATTTGAGAATTACCCTGTCCCCAACTACCACATTCCATATTTGCCTTCCATGCTATATTTCCGTAGCCCTTATCACTTTCTGCCATACTATACAATTGACTTAACTTTTTGGTTCATTGTTTAATTTCTTTCCCTCCACACTAAAATGACCTCCACGAGGCAGAGATTTTTGTCTAATTTCCCCACTGATAGATCTCAAATTCTTAGGATAGTACCTGGCATATCATAGGCACTCATCAAACTTCACTTGAATAAATAATGCATTCTAGTGGACTGAGAGTCAGGAAGCTTAATCACAAACATGCACTTTATCACAAACATGCAACAGGTCTTTGAGTAATTTCTTTCAATTCCAAAACCTCTCAGTCAAATTATTTGAATGACAGTAAATCGAACAGTCAGGGAAAAAAAATATATGATCCTATGGGGCTGGCCCCATGGCACAGTGGTTAGGTTCTCATGCTCCACCTTGGTGGCCTGGGGTTCGCAGGTTGTACCCTGGGCACGGACCTACACACTGCTCATCAAGCCATGCTGTAGTGGCACCCCACATATAAAACAGATGTTAGCTCAGCGACAATCTTCCTCAAGCAAAAAGAGGAAGATTGGCAACAGATGTTAACTCAGGGCCAATCTTCCTCATACACACACAAAAAGATCCTAAAAGCTTCTTATAGATGCCAATATTTCATAATTCTAAAATCTTATAAGTTACTAATTTTTGATAGCAAAGGATAAAAGAAACTGACATTTATTCAGCACTAACTTTGTACTAGATATTTTAATCCATCATCTTACTGACTGAAAATTCCATGACATAAGGTATTCTCTTCCCATTTTACAAGTGAAGGACCTATGGGAAGGTTAAGACATCCAATAAGCAGAGAACTGAGATCCTAGCACACATCTCTCTAACTACAAATGCACACAATGGTCAATCACTGAATTGTTTACTTAAAAACTATATTAGTGCTTTTGTTACTGTCCTGGACCTCTATGGTATTTTCTGCCTAGCACTCTTCCCTTTTCTTGGTAACTTACAGCTCTCCATCTTCCATGTGGCTCTAGAAGGAACTGGTACATTTAACACAAAACCTCACAATCTGGATACAAACCGTTTTGGAAGTGGACAGCTTATCTAAGCTCAGCCATTTACTGTGCTTCCTCTGAAATCACATGGAGTAGAGTAGTAGTCTCACAAGCTGTGAGGGAACTCACAGTTAGGTTGGTTTCCAGTTAGGTTTCCAAAAAGAGAATGGACCCCTCATGCAGACAGAGGCAAAGAAGAGCGACGGAGGAAGAGGGGAAGAGAGAGGAAGAGAAAGATGCGGGGGGGGGGGGGGGAGTAGCTGATACCTAGTTCTTGGGTACTGACCATTCTAGTTCCAGACATACCAAGGTGGGACTGCCACCCTGTCCCTGTGACACTGAGATTATTCAACTTTTTCTTGGATTCATAAAACAATAAATCCTCCCCTCAGATTGTTTTTTCTTACTGGCAATACTGTATCTTTTTCTTATTTGCAAATTCTGCATTTGTTAAGTATATACTTACAACCTAACCAGGCACCAGCACTACCTAAGATACTCTGAATTCCAAACCCGATCCCTACAAGGTACAATCAAGTTCACGTGGGCATGTCTTAAAAAGTGAAGCTGAGTTAATTAGACAAGCCTCAGAGCAAATAAGCGAAATAAGTGTTCCATTCTTAGGAAATACCTCCAAGTAACAAGGATGAAAATCTGAAATAAAAATCAGTAGTACCAGAAGGTCCATGAGCCCTTGTTTTCTCCAGTTGCTTTAAGCCAAGGTTTTCAATTTCAAGAGAGTATAAGGGGTGAGGCAAGTAACGAAAATGGGTCTTCAGAGCTGGATGATTAAAAAAAAATTAACTTTGCAGAAAATAGAGGAGTTCCTCCTTATTTTTCTTACTGAGCTCCAGCCATTTGTTATCATTTCTAGACACTTTCTTAGGAAATCCACAAATCTGAGTTTTTATGTGAAACCCTCGTATTTATAAATATTGGTTCAAGGTTTTATAACACTGTGCAGTCCAAAGAGAACACATCTACAGACCAAATTTAGGCCCTGACCTCCATTTTACAATTTATGCTATAAACTGTCATTGGTTATCCGGGACCAGTAATGACAAGGCAAAGTGTGAACTCACACAGAATCAGGCACATTTGCAGTGGCCTCCCAGGAAAGCCCTTGAGAAAGTTTTATTTTCTTTCATTTTGATATGATTGACTTCTTCAATTTCACATAGACTAAGTCGGATATTTTTTAAGTTGTGGGATCATGAATTACTCCCACATACTCATATGTGTAAGAAAAATGCAGTGGTGTTTTAAATTTATTTACTATGTAATTGATCTGAACTTTCCTCACAGAAGCACATCCAACTGGATAGTATAGATAAAAAATAAAGTATTCCAATCCAGTAATGCAAACTCTCTAGACAATTCATCTTTGGCGGGATTAATGTTGTCCTACAGATTACTTCTTCTTCCCCCAACTCTTTGCTGAGGTGGTCTCTGAGTATATGGTGGAGGAGCTGAGACGAGGAGAACTTGGCTTCTTCCTGACATCCCTCACTAGCTCTTTGGACATCTGCAGTGATGCCGTTGTCCAGTGAGGTTAACTGGACACCCTGAGGGCATTCGATTCTGCAGCCTATGGTTGATGAAATACTGATGTGTCCTTTCGGCTCAGGCAGTACTCTAAGGGAAGCAATCATCTCTTTGCTGACAAGGTCCCCTTTGGCTCTTTTGGGCTCTATGGACCCCTGAAGTCTAGCAATAACTCTCACATGGTTCCTGGCCCAGGTGGGCCACCGCACAGCTCTTGACTTCAGGGCTTTTCCACTCAGCAATGACCCCCTCAACTCCCAAGGATGCTTATCAGCCAGCACGCTAGGCTTCCTTCCATGCCTTCCATTTGGATGCCTTTACCAATACAGAAGCTGAGGTGGACTTTTGGGTGCAAAGTCTACTCCGCTGCTCCCAGCTGCCTTCCCTCTTCTATGAGGCAGTCCCCCAACAGGCTATGCAGGAACTTCTCCTCCCAGTGTCCCAACAGGAAAATGAGATCAAAACCCCTCTGGTCTACATTTTCCCCTTGACCTCTCCAGATATCATAAAAGCTCCTTAACTCCAGCAAAGCAGAAGCCTTGAACAGGGCATAAACAAGCCCCCTTTCTCCCTCTCTCACTCTCCCTCTGCACCAGGATGAAATGGGACAGGCAGGTCTGGGCTGTTGTTAATTTCTCCTCCTTTAAGTATGGAAATTCTATGATTAAGAAATCCGGGCTTCTTGATAATGTTATAGAAGGAAATGAAAAGATTTTGAAAATACTTTTCCCTCTAGGTAAACTAGCTCCCAAGCCTATTACCTTACTGAGGACTTGAAAATCATATTTTGGGCGTCAGAACTGAACATTGCTTTTCTCTTTGAATTCATGCCATAACATTCCTCACTCTTAGAGGCAGATGGATGTGTCAGGTTGAACATGGAGGAGGTCACGTACAAGAAAATAAGTAAAAAGCACAGTAAGAAATAACTCATTACAGGGGCCGGCCTGTGGAGCAGTAGTTGGGTTCGCTCACTCCACTTCGGTAAGGTAGGATCCCAGGCGCAGACCTAGCACTGCTTGTCAAGTTATGCTGTGATGGCATCCCACACAAAACAGAGGAAGATTGGCACAGATGTTAGCTCAGGGTCAATCTTCCTCACAAAAACAAAAGAAAAAAAGAAATTACTCATTACACTTTCATGAATAGTAAACTAGAGCAGAAATTTCAAGTATATTTAATTTGGATGTTCTACTAAACATAACAGACAGATTGGCACAGATCCTTGGTTGTGTATTCCAGGCCTAAGCTTGAAACTTGACCAATATTCCAACACTTATGAGAGCTGGAGAAAAAAAATTCTTTCCACTGCAGCCAGTTTTAGGATGTTTCTCTTGCTTTATTTGTATAATCTTGCAACCTCCTCTTATGTTTAGTGAACAGTAACTAATATACCACTATTGATATAAATTTCTTGCTTCTCATATTTTTTCTTTCTCAACACTGCATCATTTTCTTTTTGCTCTTAAGAAAAAATTTTCTTTTAATCTAAAAATTTGGATCATCATAGCATCAAAGGGGTTTTCCCATGGCAACATCAGTGTTATTCTCTCATTCACTGAATCATATTTATTTTAATGCATTTATTAAAATTTTAAAGTAAAATTACTGATAAAAGCAATTTTCATTTTTAATATATTGTGTTTTTTTTAACTTTGAAAGTTTACTTTTGATTGATTTTTAATGATGAAGTCATCTTTCTTCCATGTTAAATTGATTCTTGAGTACTCTATTTTTCTCTTAGCTGAGGCACCAGAATTAACCTGAACATTTCTTTGATGTTTTAGTTGATTATTTCTCAAAATCTTTTGCAAACTATGCTCTTCATTTCATTGCAAACATGCTACATTTATGGACATGTATAATTTAAAATAAATAGTCTTTTCTAAAACTTCTCTTTGAAAGGTAATTAATGTCATTCGATTAAGAATAGACAGTAAGCTAGCAAACCAAACTTTAAATTATGAGTTTCACAATGTCTAAGTGACCTTGAACAACAAGCAATAACTCTGGGCCAAATTTTTCAAACAGCTGACAGAAAATAAGCACATTCTCACCTACTGAATTATATTTTAGGATGTATGAAAGGAATTAGGTGGATTATTCTTGTTTTTATTGTTTTGGGAATATGTCTGTATGAATTCTCAAAAGAAAGAAAATCCTGGTGTTGATTTTCAAGTGTCGCTGCTTTTTCACACATAAATGTCTATAAATCCATGGAAACATTGATTCCTGTGGATTCACACAGATCCCAACACACACCATTCCTGACACACATCAACTTCTTATAGAGAGTTAGAGTTCAGTAATATCCACTCTCCTGTGCCCACCTGCTCTGGGAGGAGGATACATCCCCATCTCACTGGTGGTGGACTTGGCCATGTGACATGCACTGGCCAATGGAATACAGGTGAAAGTGAAAGTGAGATTGGTAATTTCAAGTGGAGTCTTTAAAGGTCACTGGAAATTTCTGCCAATCTCCTGCCCTCTCTGCTCTGCAATGACAACAGCATGCCCATATTAGAGCTGCTCCTCAAACTAGATTCTTGAATGAGATGTCATAGGGTGCAAACCAGAACCTGACCCACAGCCTGGAGTAGAGCTGCTACAGTCAATCCACAGACTTGTGAATGAGAAATCAATATCTATTATTGTAAACCCTTGAGATTTTGGGAGTATTGGGTTCATAGCATCATTGCAGGAATAGCATATAAATATAGTAACTGATACCCAGGTTTGTGCTGGCAAAGCACAAACCTAAAATATGTGTCACTTGGTTTTAGTGCTGAATGGAAGGCATCATGGAAACTGTTGTTTCAGACTAGACGAATGTTGACATATTATTTATGGCCAAATATTTGGCAAAACTGTCACCTGCAGTAACTCAGAAGGCAGAAAATATATGTAATGAATCTGTAGGTTTAGGCAAGGAGATTTTGAGAGAGAATATTACTAGCATGAGTTGTTCGTTATTTGCTGCAGCTGGTAAGTATCATGGGAAAGAAATGAGCTCAGGAAAGACTTAGCCTAGTCTCAAAAAGTGATAAAAGGGAAGGAGAGACTCCAAATATCTCTGGACTTTCAAAGTTTATAGATGCAACTGATTCTCCTCTCCAGCCTATTCAGTCTTTAAATGATTGTCAGATTAAGAGACATCTGGGGAGAAAGACCCGTCTAAGGCAAGATTGTTATACCTTTTAAGACCTCTGATTGGATTAAGATGTCCTCCAATGAATTTTCTTTTCAATAAAATGGCTCAGTGAAAAAAGATGATGGACACAATCCACAGAAGTCTAATAATTTGAAAATATCTGTAGGTGTATAGATACACTGGCACATGGTAGTGACTGAAATCAAATATACTAAAAAAAAATGTTTTCAAGAGAGTTATATTGCCAAAAGTGCTGCAAAACTAGACCAAAAAAGATTGTGACTGTGAAAGAAGTCAAACCATTACTGGCCCCCAACTTTTAAAGGACATGGGGCAGTTTGAAAATGTAGCTCAGCCACCAAGGGGGCCCTTTATGCATCGCCTCCCTCAGATGTGATGAAGAGGCATCAGGGATCAGGAAACCTGGTCGAGAAGGTAGAGTCAAGGCCTTAGAGAACAACGAACTTGGGGGTACTCACAGGACCAGAACTGGAGCTTATCAAGGAATATCCCCTACACCCAGAATAAAGGGCCGCACAACATCTGCCCAGTGAGTTTTTAGAATAGCCGTGTATTGATGACTACTGTGTGATTTTCTTTGTTCTCCCTTGGAAAATGAGTAATTAAAGCAGTTGTCTTGTTCCTCTCCTACCCTGTGTGTGGGAAATGCAGGGGGAAGACCACCTCTTTTTTCTTTTTTTCAGTTGATAGATTTCCCCAATAAGTTGCATCCAGCCATGTCATAGAGATTATCACAAAATGTAGTACTCAATATTATTTGTGGCTTATATGAATGGAGTAATAGTTAACTGAGGTGGTAGGCATACTATATATTTTGATCAGAAAATTTATTGTACACAATTTAATCATTTAATACATGCATTCAACAAACATTTATTGGTGCAATAGCAGACCTGGAATCCTCTAATCTGTCTCCTCTTCCATCTTGATGAGCAAAATCTATCATTCATATAACCATCAAATTGATTTATCTAAAAAGCAGAGCTGACCACATTGGACATATCTCTGATTAAATCCAAATCGTGTCCTCTATCACCTACTGGATAAAGTTCATACTCCTTTATATGTTATACTGGATTCTCCATGAAATGGTTGCTGCTTTCATTTTTAGTCTCATGTTTTCCATTTGTCCCCAAAAGTTACACTTATAAATATTAAATCGATGGGAACAAACATCAGGTGTTTGATGATTCCCGAATTAACCAATTTTACTAGGTGTATCTATGCACTACAGCAGAAGTGACCTGACCAAAGCAACTTGCCCTCTGAGATATTTCAACAGGAAATCCAAACAAGGAGTGATGAATTGACAAGGACATCTCTGTGTTACATTTGTTTTGTTTTGTTTCATGAGTCCTGTGACTCACCCTTCCTTGACCAGGAATCATTTTCCTGAACTCTTCTTTTAACTGAAGAAAGGTGAATTGCACACTCAGAAACTTCAGCCTGTAGTATTATTTGTTGCTTAAAAATAAGAATAGTAACGTGAAGAGAGGGATCACATGGGAGAATGATTTTCTTCCACTTATTTCTCAAACTGTCAGTACAAAGAAATGTTTATGAAGCAAAATAAGTAAATTTGGCAACTCCCAAATCTCCAAATCTCAGATGACTTAAGGCTCAGAAGGATACCAAGATAGTTATACAGATTATCAGAAGCACATCAAGACACATCATGTTTTTTTAAATGTCAGCTTATTTTTATCTGAATTGTCTTGATTGTCTATACCAGGTTTTTCTCCACCTCAGCACTATTATATAAATAGGAAGGGAGGCAAAGGTGGAGTAGGGGGATGTCCTGAGCATTGTAGGATATTTAGCAGCATCTCTGGCCTTTACTCACCAGTAGCACCTATTCCTCCAGTTGTAACAATCAAATATGTCTGCAGACCTTGCCAGTTATTCTCTAAGGGGAGAGGGGGCAAGATTTCCTGGATAAGAATCACTAGTCTGCACTGATCAAATTTTTTGAAAATTCTGTGTAATTTTCCCTTTCATTTTATTCACCTAGGTATATTTTTGTGTAGGTAGACCCAGGACACTAACAGAAGACTCATATGACCATCTCAGTAAGTTTTTCTTACAAACTACTCTTCAGTCACTTCAGAAAAGGTGGAGGAGCTTCTGTAAACTAAATTCCTCACTGGATAACATGACAGCATGGCTACTTCTGTTGTAGCATTTGTACAGTTGAAAGAACATTTGATTTTTCTTCTAAAGATCTTGTTTTCAAGGTGTGGTTTCCAACCAACCAGTAAAAAGCTCTTGGAAAATCATTTAACTCTCTCAGTCTCAGTTTCCTGATATGCAAAATAAAAATTATATCCATCCAGTCAACTTTAACAGGTTGCCCTGAGGATCCAATAAGTTAATAGATATGAAATTGTATTATAAATGGTATTCCAAGGAGACAACCTTTATTTTTTCAATAATGCCATTTCTCTATACCCAGTTTGAATATGAAAATTAAGATTCCCAGCTTAGATGACATTACATTTATTCTAGCCCCAAACCTCTAAATTAAGGCACTTCTATAAGAAGATCAAGAAGGGATATGGTAATAGTCAACTCTTTTTAAAGTGAAATGATGTAGCAAATATTCTCTGAACCAGTTAAATTTTAATCACTTGTACATGGATGATTCTATAGTGCTTTGCTCAGATAAGTGCTTAATAAATACTTGTGGAATTGAATTAACTGAACCAAAAGACATATTTCCTTCTAATAGATCTAGCAGTGTGACAGTTACTAGTTTCATCATGCAGAAATAAATTATGATGCCTTTAAATAGCAGCTTCATATGGAATTGATAAGTTCAGAATAAAGTACTCTTTATCCGATCATTATTGTTTCTTTGTTTCCTTTATGTTCAGTCCAATACCATGAATATTAATAATATTTTTGTAATTTACCTTGAAGCTGATAGTCTTAAAAGTCTTTTATTACATTTTCTGATTCCATCTTTTTGAAACTTCCCCATTCTTCAAAGCCCAAATCAATGTCTATCTTCTCCACAAAGTCTTCTATGCATATTCAAAATCACATTGATGTTTTAAAATTCTATTTGTTGACTCTACAAAATCATAAAATGTATCATTTTATGACATTACTATCATCTAAAGCTTGATGTACTTTGCATTTTATAAATGTTGTTCAGTAAATGGATGCTAGTTTCATCGGTCCCTGAAAAGTGTTAAGTTCTGTAAATGTAAGGACAACGTCTTACACCTATTTTTGCTTTCCACGAAGAATTCTTTTTTTCAGCAAATATTTGCTGAATATCTGCTATATGCAAGTCACTGTGCTCAGTGCTTTCAGGGACACAAAGGTGTGCCGGCATAAATCCCTGTCCTCCGGTACTGAAAATGTATAATTGATAAGTGGCCTGAAGCCTATCTTATAATTACGAGTTCACTCAACCTAGGATATTTTAATATTTTCATTTAGTTTCCACTACCTCCTGTTTGTTCCACCATTGTTGATATTTTTAAAACTCAACATCTAAACGGGAATTCAAACAAATCCCTTGAATATCAAATTTGTTGATGTGTGATGACATTCTTGCTTTTACTTTCCCATTATAGTTTTTTTCTGTCAGAAGAACGTCAATATACACACTTAAATCATAATATCTGTTCTCATATAGTTTTACTTTTTTCCCTCAAGTTAACCCTTTGAAAATTCATCTAGTCAATCTCTAGTCCCCCTTACTTGTAACTTTTAAATTCACAACCTCTCTGCTCTGTTCCGAAGATATTCTTCTTCCCTTTCCAAGTCTGATTGTTATGCTTTTCTTTGAGTAACTTGGGAAAACAAGAGTCAACAGCCGCCTCTAGGTAACTAAAGGCTGAATAAATTTTTACCTTTTCAGAAGCTTTTTCTTAAGACTCCATAATTGTCATTGCAAATGCTACTCATGCTAGAAACTAATGCCTTCAAAGGCCAGAAGGTACATTTGAATAATGCGGCCTACAACCCATTCCAGACAGCTTTGTAACCATTCACAATGTCAACTAACACGTCTTAAAAATCGGTGTTATGGATACATGTCACTATACATTTGTCCAAACCTGTAGAGCATTCAACACCAAAGTGAACCCTACGGTAAACTATGGACTTTGGGGAAATATGATGTGTCAGTGTAGTTTTATCAATGGTAACCAAGGTACCACTCTGGTGGGGGGTGTTGATAATGGAGGAGGCTATACACATGTAGGAGCAAGGAGTATATAGGAAATCTCTGCGCCTCCCTCTCAATTTTTCTGTGGATCTAAAACTGCTCTAAAAATATAATAAAGTCTTAAAATATAAAAAAATCAGTGTTATATTCACTTTATTTGGGTTCAATGATCTAACTTTCTGTAGATCATGTTTCAAGTTTTTTGAACTATCATATTAATCCAGTTCTTTAACCATGAGTTGATCATATATTAGCCTAGGGGAATATATATGCTCTGTACTTCCTAATTATGATCTGTTTGTGTATATCACTGCTCCAATATACCTGATATTTATGTTAATAATAATATGGACATTGACTTTGATGGCTACTTTTCTAAGTACTTGATATGCATTAGCTCATTTATCATCACATAAAACTATGAGGTATAAACTATCAATGTCTCCATTTTTCATATGGTAAAGATTAGACCCAGAGAAGTTTTATAATGTACCTTTGGTCACCCAGCTATTAGATGATAGATTCCATAATTTTAATTATTTTGTTTTACTCCTATATATCATTTTTCATATATAAATTACTGCATCATTCTTCTTTTCTAATATTGTTGTAAGTTTCATTAAAAATTGAGATATAGGGCAGCTTTCATTAATAGAAAATTTGAAATATAAAATATTTAAAAATGTAGGTTTCCTACATACAGCTATTTGAATAAGTAACTTAAAGTTGACTAATAAAATGTGTTGCCTAAAGATTGAACATACCAAGTGGTTTCCTGAATTATTTGTAATTCACATATTTTTTTTAATAAATAAGAATTTCAAAGTTTATTGAGTGTACTTGAAATTTTTCCAATATGTGCAAGCAAAGGTAAAACTCCAACCAATATTTTTCTTTTAAAAAATTACAAACAAATGATCTGTGGAGTATAAAGCATATATGAAATATTATCTATAAATCGCAAGTAAAACCATGCAGGACCACCACAAAAACATGACACCAAAGGGCATGCATGAAGACATCTAAGGAACTAAGCTAGCAAGATATCAAGATGCAACTTTTCTTATAGTAACAATTATACAAAATGCAAGATGGGGTATATTAATTTCCAGTGCCTCCCATAATTCTTAACACATTGTAAGCACCAAATAAATACTGATTGGTTGGTTCTCAGATGTGAGTTAATATTATCAGTGGCAGTACTGCTGATCATTTTCACTGGATTTCTTCTCCTTCTCTATCTCCATTTTAGTTTATACAAAAATGACATGTGAGACAGCTCAGTTCTCTAGAACTACACTTCATCACACATGATAAGGCTTCAGTGTAGAGTCCTACAGCATAAGGTGGAAACAACCTTCCAGGGATCTTATTAAGCACCTTGCCTTAGCTGGGCAGAGCGACACTGCAGTGTTCTAGAGACAGGGTACCCCAAGAGCTGCCTTGATTCTTCCCTTTGTCAAGACTCCCATTGATCAGTTTCCCAGAGCTGTGTGGATACCTGCTATTGCCAAGGCCTGGCAGTTCAGCACCATTTGAGATTCTATGAGATACCGTAATCCCCTCCCCACATGATTTATTTTGCTTAAGCCTACCAGAGTTGGTTTCTTTTACTTTCAGCAACAATAAAAAGAACTGCAACAAAATTTTTACTATTAAAACCTCAGTTTAAAAGGACATGTACTTACAATCAGCCCAGAAAACCTCTAACCACTATCAAGGGAGCTTCCTTTTCACTATATTCGCCTAAATACTTCCTATAATGATTTTTAATATCATTGACAATTTAGTAGGTGAAAATGACATCTCATTGTTATTTTCATTTTATTTCTTTGAATGCTAGGGAAATTGAATGTATTTTCACATATTCTTTGGCCATTTACATTTCTTCTTTGTAAAATGTCAGTTAAAGTTCCTTGCTCATATTTCTATTGGGGTGTTCACCTTTTTCATATTGATTTGTGGAAGCTATTAGAAATGTTAACTCTTTGTTTGCTAAGTATAATATGAATTTCCCAACTTTATAATATGTCTTCTAAGTATTTTGCTCCTTTTTTGACAAATAGAATCCTCCTCATTCTTAAAACAATAAATTCTGCCAATTTTGTTTCTTTTTAGGTCTTTCCTTGATTTTAACTTTCTATTGGATCCCTTTCCTTACCCTGTATTTTTAAAAAATTTAATGGGCATACGTCAGTGTTTATTTTCTCTGTAATTCATATTGGTAACAGGAAGAACTGTAACTCTTCTGATTTACTAGGTGAGTTTACTTCAAAGAACCCTCAATAATATGTTTGATAATCATTCTTTTCTTCTCAGATTCAAACTATCCCTTGTGGTAGACACTTGTGATACTTATGGCTTTTCAGTCTTTATTCCTTTTTCTGATAAGACTTTTCCACTAAGCATATTTTGGTGGGCTAATGCCAGTGATATGTCCAAAGGGTGGGCATAAGCACCGACTCCTCCAATGGATCCAATGAACTGGGTGCTCTTCTCTGAGATTTGGACTCTTGAGGAGACAGACAACAAACTGAAAATGACAAGCTCAACTTCCTAACGCATTCTACGAGGCCAACATCACCCTGATACCAAACCCTGACAAGGACAGCACAAAAAAGGAAAACTACAGGCCAATATCGCTGATGAATATAGATGCAAAAATTCTCAACAAAATATTGGTAACCCAAATACAGCAATACATACACCATGATCAAGTGGGATTTATACCAGGGACACAGGGATGGTTCAACATCCACAAATCAATCAATGTGATACACCACATTAACAAAATGAGGAATAAAAACTACATGATCATCTCAATAGACAAAGAGAAAGCATTTGGCAAGATCCAACAGCAATTTATGATAAAAACTCTTAACAAAATGGGACAGAAGGAAATTACCTCAACATAATAAGGGCCATATATGACAAACCCACGGCTAACATCTTACTCAATGGAGAAAAACTGAAAGCCACCCTTCTGAGAACAGGAACAAGACAAGGGTACCCACTCTCACCACTCTTATTCAACACTGTACTGGAGGTTTTGGCCAGAGCAATTAGGCAAGAAAAATTAATAACAGGAATTCAAATAGGAAATGAAGAAGTGAAACTTTCACTGTTTGCAGATGACATGATCCTATATATAGAAAAACCTAAAGAATCCATTGTAAAACTATTAGAAACAATCAACAACTACAGTAAAGTTGCAGGGTACAAAATCAACTTACAAAAATCAGTTGCATTTTATAATCTAAAATGAACTAACAGAAAGAGAACTCAGGAATACAATCCCATTTCCAATTGCAACAAAAAGAATAAAATACCTAGGAATAAATATAACCAAGGAGGTGAAAGACCTATACAATGAAAACTGTAAAATATTATTGAAAGAAATCGATGATGACATAAATGGAAAGGTATTCCATGCACATGGATCAGAAGAATAAACATAGTTAAAATGTCCATACTACCCAAAGCAATCTACAGATTCAATACAATCCCAATTAGAATCCCAATGACTTTCTTCATGGAAATAGAACAAAGAATCCTAAAATTCATTGGGGCAGTAAAAGACCCCAAAAGCTAAAGCAATCCTGAGAAAAAAGAACAAAGCTGGAGGCATCACAACACCTGACTTTAAAATATACTATAAAACTATAGTAATCAAAACAGCATGGTCCTGGTAGAGCAACAGGCACATAGATCAATGGAACAGGAATGAAAGCCCAGAAATAAAACCACATATCTACTCACAGCTAATCTTCAACAAAGGGGCTAAGACCATACAATGGAGAAAAGATAGGCTCTTCAATAAGCGGTGTTGGGAAAACTGGGCAGCCACATGCAAAAGAATGAAAGTAGATCACTATCTTACACCATACACAAAAATTAACTCAAAATGGATCAAACACTTCAAGGTAAGACCTGAAATCATAAAACTTCCAGAAGAAAATATAGGTAGTACACTCTTTGACATCGATCTTAAAAGAATCTTCTTGAATACCATGTCTCCTCTATCAAGGCAAATAAAAAAAAAAATAAACAAGTGGGACTTCATCAGACTAAAGAGCTTCTGCATGGCAAAGGAAACCAGGATTAAAACAAAAAGACAACCCACCAACTGGGAGAAAATATCTGCAAATCATATACCTGACAAGAGGGTTTAATCTCCATAATATATAAGGAACTCACACAACTGAACAACAAAAATACCCAAACAGCCAGATCAAAAAAATGAGCAGAGGCTATGAACAGACATTTCACCAAAGATATACAGATGGCCAAAAGGCACATGAAAAGATACTCAATATCACTAATCATCAGGGAAATGCAAATCAAAACTACACTAAGATATCACCTTATACCCATTAAAATGGCTATAATCACTAAGACAAAAAATAACAAATGTTAAGAGGTTGTGGAGAAGAGGGAACCCTCATCCACTGCTGATGGGAATGCAAACAGGAGCAGCCACTATGGAAAACAGTATGGAGATTTCTTAAAAAACTAAAAATAGAAATACCATATGACCCAGCCATCCCACTACTGGGCATCTATCCAAAGAACTTGAAATCAACAATTCAAAGTGACTTATGCACTCCTATGTTCATTGCAGTATTATTCACAACAGCCAAGACATGGAAGCAACCCAAGTGCCCATCAACCGAGCATTGAAAAAAGATGATGTGGTGTACATATACAATGGAATACTACTCAGCCATAAAAAAGACAAAATTGTCCCATTTGCAACAACATGGATGGAACTGGAGGGTATTATGTTAAGCGAAGTAAGCCAAACACAGAAAGATGCTTTCACTCATCTGTGGAAGATAAACAAACACAAGGACAAAGAGAACAGTCCAGTAGTTACCAGGGGAAAGGGGCTGGGGGGAGGGCACATGGGGTGAAGGGGAGCACTTATATGGTGATAGACAAGTAATAACGTACAACTGAAATTTCACCATGCTGTAAACTGTTACGAACTCAATAAATAAAGAAAACAAAAGACTGGAGTTCATTTATCTCAGCTGTGATCCCATGAGAGGCTCTACTTCGTGCAACTGCTTGCACTGCTAGATCAACTAGATTCTTCTGCCTACTGAGCCGGCCCTCTTCGGCAGTCAGTTTCCTCCAGGGATATTCATATTCTTAAAATTAACTTCTTTCCTGCAATTACCCAGAGCCAGTTTATATTTGTGAAGCCAAAACACCTAATAGTTACATATTAATAGAAAAAGTCCTGAGGAAATAGAAAATATATTCTTATGAGAAAGTAAAACATTGGTGTATGGAGTTTTGTTATTGTTTTAATGCAGGAAGGGCCAGAATGCCACTCAATGTATACTGGATATGGTCGTGAAGTCAGGCTACTGGCTGCCAACATAGCCTTCGAGTTGCTGGCTGTTGGGACCAGTGTCAGCAACAGAACTTTGATAAGAAATTCTTACCTGCTATAAGAATCTGCATCAAGAAAGCAGACCCTCTTTCCAAACCTGGACCTCTGCAGCCAGCGCAAGTCCTCCCTGGGGAGGGCAGCTCAGAAGCCATTCACAAAAGGGTCTTAGAACATATTAAGGACTCACTGAGGCTCACTTTCCTGGAAAGCTATGGAATGACTCTAAGGAAAGGCTTCTCACATCAAAGCAGTTGGAGATAAACAGATATGGGATACGAAAAGAGGTCCCTCAAAATATCTCTGGGAACTGATTTGATATCCTAAATAGTGAGCCTGTAGTTGATCTTTTGATGACTCTGCTTAGATCCACAGTCTAACTGGAACTATGTTCCAATGAGCATCTATAGAATAGGATTCTACTCTTGATTTAAAACTACCATAAATTATGGTTATGCTGTGGTTTCAATACAGTAACTTGAAATTTCCCCTCAAACCAGAAGATTCTAGTCTTCCCTATTTCAGTCAATATAATTTTATTTCTAGTTGCTTTGGCCAAAAAAACATGATAATACCTTTGAAACCTCTCCTTTTCTCAAAAAGTCTACTTGGTTCTACTTTCTAAATTTACCCATTTTCCAACCATTTCTCACCACTACATGCCCACACTCTTGGTCCAAACCATCATCATCTCTCGCCTGGATTAAAGCAATAGGTTGTATACTGCTCTTTGTGCTACTCTCCTGGCCTCCCTGGAGTCTTGTCTGAATGTGGCTGCTAGGCTAATGCTACTAAAAATAGGTTAGACTATGTTTTCTCAACATCCTCCAACGATCTCCCTTCTCAGAGTAAAAGACAAATTTTTTGTATTACATAGAAGGTCCAATGTGATCTAATGCCCTGTGACCTCTCTTATCCCACCTCTTTCCACTCACTGTCCTTCTCTCTGCTCAGTTCCCACTACCCCCTGTCACTCAAACAAGCCAATCACACTCCCACTTCAGGATCTTTGCACATGTTCTTCCCTCTGCCTGGAATACTCCTTTCTTGGGTAGCCACCAGGTCAGTTCCCTCAATTCCTTCAGGACTTCCCTCAAAAGTCATCCTTCCTCTGAAGACTTCCCTGGCACCTCCCCAAAACTTCAATCTCCCTCCAACATTTCACAACCCCTCTGCTTTACTTTTTCCTCCTTAGTGCATATCATTAGGTAGCATTATTATTTACTTGTCTAATTATTTTATTTTGTATCCCCTACACACATGGAATGTAAGCTCCGTGAGGACAGAGATTTTTTCCTCATCATCCCCAGCACCTAGAATAGTGCCTGACACGTGATAGACACTCAAAAGACGTGTTAAATGACGAATGAATGAATGGTTCTTTTCCTAGTCAAGAAAGAAGTGCTTAGATTTTCTACCATAGTCTTCTACTGAGAGTTTTTAGAGAAAAGAAATCATAGCCAGTTAGTTTCCTGATTAAATAGACTGAAAATGGAAGATGTTTATAAAGGTGTTAATAGTGTTCATCATGAGTGGTTTAGAAAATTAAACCAAAAGTATAACCTTTATACAAAAGACTCAGTATACCTATAACTTGAGAGTCTTAATGAGAAAACACATGATTTAGAAAGATTCACAGAACAGAAAATTAAAATAGCCAAAGAGGCGCAGTAGCTTCCATCTCTAAAATATTTTCTTCTATGCAGAAATTGCCTGAAAAGGCTGCATCGGTGTCTAAAAGATCATTACAGTGTGACTAAAGTGGACACAAACTTACCCAATTATCCGAGATGTTTACATGAGGGAACAATCCTTGAAGCTACAGAAAACAAATTAGGGCAAAAATCAAGCCTTATTATTTTATCGCACGGGTAATAAAAATACAGAATTCATTAAGAATGCAGAGCAAAAGAGCTATGAAACAGAAACAAAGTAAGAGGGATTTGGAAAATACATGGGTAAAATTAGTCTATAACTAGCATTTAACAAAGAAGCCAGTTCAGGATCTGCCCTGTAACTTCAGAGGTTCCTGTCCTGAAGAACAACTTCTAACTGAGCCCACGAAAGCTCCTCGATGCCCCCATCAGCCAGAGGAAATTAGGATGCACCTTTGGTTTGACAAACTGTAGTCATTTTTTATGTTCTTAGGTCTAAATAGCTCAGCTCCATCTGGTTCAGCTGCACTTATCTAGACCCTGCTTCAGTTTCTTAAATAATAAAAGTATTTTACTAGGGGAATAAAAATAGCAAATGCTGATCACTGGTTATGGGTTTTGAAAGAACACACTGTTGGTAACTATAGATACATATACTGAGTCCTGATGAGTTGTAGTTTATGATTGCTCACAAAACTAAGTTAATCGTCTACTCATGTGACACAGTAAAACAAATCAATGTATGGAATGACACACCTTGTAATCAAGCAATGCAAATAAAGCAGATAATCAACATAAAATCAATATGCAAGTAAAAATGAATTATAAAGTAATAACCAAAAGTCTGAGTATGAGTGGGGATGCAAATCATTTAACTGTTTATTCCCTCAAATGTGGCTGATGATTAGAACCATGTAGGAAGATTTTTTTCATTTAATTTAATTTTTTTGTGAGGTAGATTTGCCCTGAGTTAACATCCATAGCCAACCTTCCTCTGTTTGTTTTTTTCTTTTTTTTGCTCGAGGAAGATTAGCCCTGAACTAACATCTGCACCAATATTCCTCTACTTTGTATGTAGGATGCCTCCACAACATGGTTGATGAGTGGAGTAGGTCCACACCTGGGATCCGAACCCACGAACCCAGGCTGCCGAAGCGAAGTGCATGGAACTTTAATCACTCAGCCACAGGGCTGGCCGCCTAGGAAGATTTTTTAAAGCACATATTTCCAGGCTATCCACCTGGAGATTATAATTCAGAGATTTGGGGAAGGATCTGAGAGAATTAATGAACTATTCATATAAACATTTGGAAAATTAGTAGTTATCTTGCAGTGCTGTGTTAATACTTCTCTTAGTAAAAGTCACAATTGACCATTTAAAATAAAATGAGATTAATATAAGGAGAATCATGTATAAGCTGGCATAGCTGTCAAATACTTTTAAAAATTATTATAATGATTTTACTTGGAGAATGTAGTAATACAAGTTTGAAAAAGTCAGAAATATCAGCGATTTACATTTTGGAAACATAGCATGTAATCATTTTGGGAGGAATCTTTCTGGAATCTACCAAGTCATTGGACTGCAAGGGTCCACCCTTCCATTAGAGTATCCATTCAAAGAACAAGAAGTGTCAAATTTCAAACACACACACAAAGAAAAGAAGTGAATGTACTAATTTCCACTTTTCTTAAGATCTCAATATTCAGTCTCAGACATTCTACATTTCCCAACTGCAAATTTAAATCTCTAATTTTCCACTGAAAAGTGATCATAACAGCAGTGCCTGCCTATATAAGTTGCTACTCTTTCTCTTCCAATGACAATGCAAAAATGCACTGTCTACCCAGTAGGCTAGAGCTGGCTTGGGGTTGATCTGGATGCAGAAGCTCAAATGACATCATCCAGATCAGATTAATTCTCTCTTTTTAATTAATCAAACACATTTAGACATTCAAATAAAAACCCAGCTTACGAAATAAAACATTTCAAATATACTTGAAGATCACTCTGTATATATCCTGATCCTTTCTTTTCGCTTGCGTCTTCCCACCTTCCAAATAATAATCACTAACTTGTTTGGTGTTCATGCTTTTACTATTTGTACATTTAATCCATAAACAAATAAAAAATACACACATAATTTTTTGCATGCCTCAAATGTTTTCTAAAGGTCTTAGAATATATATTCTTCTACAATTTGTTTTTCTGCTCAACACATTTGAGAGATTTATCCATGTAAATATGTGTAGCACTAGTTCATTTATAATAACTAACATCTGTATAATATTTTAATTCTATTGTTGGACATTTATGTTGCTTCCAATTTTTTACTACAAAAACACCATTGAAATAAACATTCTTATTCATACCTCCTTTGGTAAATATCCAAGGGGTTTTATTCAGGATTTCTTGTCTTTTTCTAACTAATTGACAGGAATTCTCCGTATAATATCTATTACAATCTTTGGTTTAATAACAGAAATTGCCTTGCTAATTCCTTCTTGCGATTTATAGCTGTTCAAAAACAAAGATTTCTATTTTACTGTCATCAAATATTTCAATATTTCCTTTTATGGTTTGTGATTTTGGAGAATGATTTTTGTATATAACATAAAATTGATTAAAAATTTTTTCCATATGGAACATACTTGCTTACTCTGGAAAAAATCATGTGGCCTCGGAAATGGGATGAAATAATTCCCTCAGCTCTGGCTCATTTGCTTTACTCCTAGAGTTAAGGATAGAGAGATCTCCACCCAGAATACGTGAACTGAGAATGCAGAAAATTTGGATCCCATACTCCTATACTGGCAGTAGTCAGATTAAACTATTAAAAGAGAGCAGCAAAGGGGTTTCTTTTGAAGTTTTCTTCTACATTACCCAAACCAATTCAGTTCAGGGAAACGAGAATTCATAAACGATAGAAATCTCCCTCAGGAACAAAGAATGTGCAGATTGCGAGAAGTTTCCTCACGCACTCTCTATTGTAAGTCTAAGTTTAGAAGTGGCCAAATGGGAAGCAAACAGTAGAAGATAATCCTCTGCATAAAATTTCCGTTAGAAAAAACACCACCACAAGTCCAAGAAGTTGGTTGCCTACTACTCACTTATCCCCAAGTGAAGCCTCAAAATTGACCACTTCCTCCTCTCACAGAGCCCTAGTCAGCCTCTTTATTCAGAGCGAGGTTTATTTTGTAAGCAAACTCACACACAAGAAAAGAGGAACTCAAGCTAGCTGCCCAGAATCATTAATCCACTTCTATCATCATAAAACATCAAGAGAAAACTTGTGGTTATCAGACGTTAAAAAAAAAAAAACAGCAACAGCAAAGTGAATGATCAAGAGTAAACAGCAAAACAACAGAAACCAACCAACCAACCAAAAAAACCCCTGAACCCTGAAGAAGCAAACATAACTCATGGAACAGAACAAATTAAAAAACCAATCTCATTGGTGTCTTCAGGAACATGAAGAAAGATGCTAGCAAAAAATGGAACCATCAGGGAATAAGAAAAACCTGTCGTAAATTAAAAGAAAGAGAGACAGAAGAAAAATAAGAGGCAGAGGATCAACCAAAGAGGTCCAATATCCAATTAATAGATATTCCAGAGAGAGAGAAGAGAGAAAATAGAGGGTAGAAAATCATAAAAAGTAGAAAATATCTCCCAGCAGTAAAGACACACATCTTCAATTTGAAAGGGCCCAAAGAATGTAAAAAGAACTAGTTTTACACTCAATTTGTACAATTTCAGAAAACAAAAGACAAATGATTCGAATATTTCTACTGTGGGAAAAAAAGACAAAGCATCTACACGTGGATAAAATTGGCATCAAATTTGAAATAAGCAAGACTGTATGGCATGAAAGTTCTGAAAGAAAATAATTTAAACTGTAATTTAATTATTGATATAAACTATCATTCACAAAGAAGATCACAATAAAGAAATTTCAATATAGAGGAACATATGGCTTACTTCTTATATCTTTTTTTTGAGGAAAAAGGAGGACATGGGACACGGTATAAGAAATAATGTGGTAAAAACAGAATCTCCAAAATATGCCTACATAGCTGGTCTAGAAAGATATTGGTCCAAATTAGAAGAGAAAGTCAGCAAGCTAAGTAAAAATATCCTCAAGAGAAAGTACAATGCATTCCACTCAACAGTTACCCAATGTAGAAATCTGTAATTTCTTAACAACAAAACAAACATATGAAATGAGAACTTAACTTTATCCAATATTAATCAAACTAAAATATACAGCATAGTTTTGATCAATTGATAGAATGTTAGAAAAGAGAATCCATCTGAACTTGATGCTTGAAATAGTCTCCATGGAGTTCATGGGGTTATGTTAGACAAGCAGAAAAGAAAATCTAACTACAGCATACGAATTTGCTTTGTAGGGAGCAGTGTTTCCATAATCATAAGCTAAATAATATATAATGGTTCTCAACTTTATGATACAAAAAGAGAACAGAAAAGAATCTAAAATGTATTAACTTGACACTGTACAGAGAAAGTTATGGCTGATAGATATTGATCATTGATGAAAGGTCGAAGGAAAGATGGGAGTACTAATATCTTCATCTACACAGCAGGAAGTCAAGAGAAATGGCCTAGACTTTCTGGGACAAGAAGTTCAAGTTTATGCACATTGTTTTAAGTATAATCAGTAAACCAATAGACTAAAGATAATAATCTAAAAATTTATATTTGGGAAAGAGATGGAGAGATGGATGGGATTACTATTGGTAAACTAAATCTTCATCTTCCTTAAAAGAAAATAAATATATGATCAAATGTTGATTATTCATAGCTACGAAAGCAATTACCACAGCTACAAATATTGAAAGAAATGATTGTTTCAGTTATGAAATGTGGCTAAATAGACTGTTTCATAAGTTCTTTTTAGTGACTTGTATTTTCACAAGGTAGCTGGAATCCTTTTTTTTTACTTAGGTTTAAAAGTTTTTAAAAAGCCCTAACATAAAATATCTGATGGAGAACACCGATAAACAGGCTACTTAGCCTAAGTCCATACATAACTTGGAACACATGTAATGCAACTCTGCCTCATTGATTCAAAAAGAATAAAGTAGTTGGGGCTGTGAGGTAGATTAATGGGCTTTCCTTGATTGGCAGAGGGTTTCAGTGAGAAAAATAAAGAACTCAGAGGTGGGTAATGAGAGTGCTGTGTGGGTTAAAAGAAACTTACACGGTTACCTCCTTCCTTTTATAACTTTCTGAATACTGGTTTTAATAAAGTATTAACAAAATATTTTGGCCCCTAGCACCATAAAAAGAAAGGCAATATTCAAAAGAACCTTTGTTCATTAAGAAATTAGCACCTTTTAAAAATCCAAATAGAATGTTGTTATTGAAATAACCAAGCCCAATAAGGCATTTTGTTCTCTAATACAAATACCTTTCTATAATGTTAAACTTTATTTTAGGATATTTTATAAACATCATTTTCACTTCTTTTTAAAATTTTAAGAATAAGTTAGTGTTACCTTAATACAAATATCTAAATACAAGTATCCTATTTTCTAATTTGTTTTGATATTCTGAAAGGAAAATTATTACAATATTGGTTTTTAGTGAAAATCACTCTTACAGGAGTACTAGTAAAACTAAGATATTTTTACGTAAATGTATGTATCTTTATTATAATATCTCTACATAATATTACCTACCTTTTCATCTTCCTTCAATAATGTATTATCCTTTTAATAAGCTCTAAATTATTCCATATTCTTCTTCCAAAGTCACGTTGTCTATTCTAAATCAACTCATTTCCTGAAAAGCAACATGTATGATTTCCTGAGTTATTCATCAAAGTTTTTAAACTTTCACTCCATAAAGAGTAAAGTAGCAATTTTGAGTTTCTGGTCTATTTATTAAATGATACCCTGAAACACTCTGAATTCCTTTCCAGACACATGATATAGATGTCCTTTTTATTTAATAGTGGCTCTGATACTCCTGTGAAGCTCAGGATATTTAGGCAAGGTTTCTATATTCCCCACTATATTTTCCAAGTTATATAAAACATTTATATGGATCTAATAGTCAGGCATACTGATTTCAAGAACCAACCTAATTGTTCAACACATTTTAGAGCATGCAAATTTATTATTTTTAATGTTTAGCATTTAAAAATTTTAAATTAATAAATTAAACCAGTTTGATTAGAATTTAAAGCATTTAATGCAATGGAAAATAGGCAAATGATACACATTTTTAATTTAGTTCCATATTTGTATTAAAACAAAAAAAAGTTTGACATATAGTGGAATCATCCTCCTCCTAATAGAAACTCATAAAAGCCATGTAGTATCCACTATTAAAAATTGAAAACTAAAAGCCATGTGCCCAAAAGTTCTTAAGATGTCGTTTGTGTTACAACTAGTTTTATGAACTCTGTTTAAAGAACCCACGATAGCAGCATTAGATAAAGCCTTATACAGGCAAACACAATCCCATGATCTACAATTTCCCTAAGATTAGGATTAGACAGCATCATTTATAGACACTGTACTTTGGAAACTTTAAAAAACAGTATTTGTGATAGAAACAGCTTATTTACTCACCAAGGTTCCTTTCCCTCCTGTACACACAGCTGTGTTGCATTTCTTTCCAGACAGATCCAGCCATGGGGCTAAAATCTGGCCAGAGGACAGCAGGATGGAGTCAGGTCCTCCACTTGGCCACCCCCCTCCTATAAATCTAGTGTGACTCTCAGCTCTCTTTCCCAGTCTTCTAGTTGGATCAAGAGGACAAGCTGGGAGGTGCCTGGGTCCACAGAGGATGGAATAGACCAGAACCTCTCGCCATTGCCTCACACTGGATTATGACATGGGGGAGAAATACAATTCTATTATATAAATCCACAGAAATTTGGGGTTTATTATAGCCAATAGGCTATCTTTCTTCCACAAAATGTACCAAGTCACCAGTAACAGTATAATAAACATCTCCAGATTAAGAATCAAGAAACCTAGCTTCTAGCCCCAGACCAGCCAACTGTCACACAAACAGCCATAGTTAGCATCAGTGGTGTCACTTCAGATATCATGTGGGCAACATCACCACTGCTGAATCACATCACTAAAAAACCCGATGCAATAGTTACTGTTTGTTGAACATTCATTAAGTTGCTTACAAGGCTACACAGATGTTCAGATAATTCCACAGGTCAAAACAGACAAACAAATAGGCTCAGAGATTCTTCAAACGACATAGCTACAAAGTAGCAGAGGCAATGTGAGACACCCAGTCTCTGATTCCCGGATGACTTCATACAGGCATTCAACTTCTCCACACCTCCGTTTCCTCATCAGAAAAAGGGGAGAATTGGGCTGAGAAAAACTCTAAAGGATTTGACTCCAATATTTATCTGTGAGAAAGAAGTCATAGTTGTCAGGAAAATATGGAAGTGTCGGCTGACATACTCATATCTGTGCTAAACTCTTACAACTGTGTTATGTCTCCTACAGAACAATGTGGAGAAAGATGCTGGCCTTCCTCACTAATCTTCCATGTTTCCTGTCTCTTCTCCACTTTTGCTTCCACACACACACTCACACCCCATCCTCCCACAGTGATTCATAATGTGACTCATTTACCTGACAAAGTTATTTGAAAAGTAAATGACAACTACAGGGAAGATAGGATGTTAGGGGGCCTGAGGAAGACAAACTTGTCTATGACAAAAACTTTACACCCGAAGAAATTTTACATATTCCTTGGGAAGATTCTCAAATAACAACAGTCTTTAATAGGAAGATTGTTTTATAAACAGGGATGGTGATCTCAATACAAAGTCCTTTAGTAAGGAAGCCATTTGGAGGGACCTCTGAAGAACCAGTGGGATTTGTATTATGTGAAACAGATGGGCAAGAGGGAGGGCAATAATCCAGTCAGAGGAAGCAGAATGAGCTCAAGAAGCAGTCATGAGAGTAGAAAGCATGGGAAAACCCACTGTACTTCAGCTACAGTATAGGATGTTTCACTTCATACGGCCTCCCCTTCTACTCCCAGACAAATATTGAATATTTCTGAGGGTCTCGTGGTCTGTTCTCCTTCGATGTCTACGCCTTTACCACCTATATGCTAACGATTTCCACATCTATGTTTTATTTTATTTAACAAACATGTATATAGCACTTAACTATACCAGATGCCTGTCTAAGCATTAACAAATATGAGGTCAATTGAATCCTCATTCAATCCTAGAGTAGGTGTACTATTTTAATTCCCATATTATAGGTGAGGAACTGAGGCCCAGGGAGGTTGAATAGCTTGCCCAAGGCCATGTAGCTAACAAGGGTTAGAGTTGGGCAATAGCCATCAAGCTTGAACACATCTCCTGAATTGTGAGCAACCACAGTCAGATACCTACGGGATGGCATAAATTTGGGAAATCATCTAAACAGAGGTGATTGCTGATGACCTGGAGAGGGTTCAGTGTCCGATGGGCCTGAGAACAGAGTGCTGGGGGAGAACTCTGGGAATGTTCACTTTTAGAAACAAAAGAAGGAAGCAGAGTCAGGGATAGAATCCGAAATAAAAGCAAGATAAATGAGGGCCTGCGTTGCCATACAATTTTGAGTGAAAGAGAGACAAAACAGAAGCATGGTCCACAGTTTCAATGCTCTGAGGTTAAGTGGCCTGAATGCTAAGAAAACACCACAACACTTGATGTTCTTGTGACTCGTGTGAGAGCACTACGGAGATCATTGAATAGGTAACAATGAAGGCGAGATGCTGAATGCAAATTTATACGGGAAAAAGTGGTGTTGTAGACAACACATTACAAGATCCAGGTCTGCTGAGAGATGGGGAACGCCCTTCGTTTTCCACCCTCTTGGCCTGTCTCTTCAGCTAAAAAAAAGAAGAGTTTGGTCGAATAATTTCTGTTCAGATTTATGATCTTATCAGAATACTGACTGCAGAGGGAGAAAGGAGATAATTTGGAGGAGGGTGTGTTTGTTTAAAGCCCTCATTTATCGGTTAGTGTGCCCAGGAGTAACCCCGCTCTGATGACTTCAACAGCCATCATGAGACCCAACTGACTCGAACTGAGACATACAAAGCCACTCGAAGGAAACTAAGGGAAAATCTAACCTAGTGGAATTATCTTCTTTATTTTCTAATTTCATCTTTTATGTAGGCATGCTCATGACTCTTTGAGAGGCTCTGAAGGCTAAAACTACCACCAAATGCTTCTTTTCCTATGTCAGCCCTTAATTTTGGCCTTTTTATTCTCTTCAAATCCCGGGTTCAGACACAGCCATCAAGTGCTTGGGGTGACCAAATGTGAGCTTCTGCTGTTTGCCATCATTTGATGTAATTTCAGTGTCAACTTGTTCACTTTTAAAATGTCAGTAACACTTGCTTAAACCAACTCAAACAAAAAAACTTTGGGTTGTCAGAGGATTCCAAGAGATCACTGAATGAGACCTAAATCCTTTCCGGTGTGTGTCCCAAAGAACAGCAGAGGAAGGAACGTTAGCACTGACATGTCAGGAGTCATCGAAAGATGTAATAATCTGTGCAACTAGCTCTACCCCAAACTCCAAGGCATTTTCGGATCTATCAGGACCAGCAGTAAAAACTAACGGATGTAGCAGAGATCTACACGAAAAGGGATCTCAAAAGCTACTTAATTCAACCTCCAACTCCCATGCATGCTCTTAAGGTAGTGTAGTGAATATTTGTCTTATTCGAACCTTCTGAGCATCCTTTCTATGTTTTGTAACTTTCTACACAATGAGTCCCACTTCCCCGGGTGGCAGCCTTTTGCCAGCCTCTCTTGCAGCTGGGGCACAGGTATGTAGGTTCTGTAGATGGGCTAGTCAGAAGCAGCCTCCTAGACTTCTTTTAGGAAGAGAGTGATGTAAGGTAAAGCGGGCAGAATTATGTGAAGGTGGCAAAGGGCTGAAGGCTGTTGACTTCTCACAGGCAGCAACAGTAGAGGTCTAAGCAGAGATTCTCATGCTCAGAGGCCCTGGTGTAAGCCACTTGTGCCTGGGGGCAATGGCTGTAGAGTTTCCTCTGTAAAATACGGATATAGTTCCTGGCTGCCCAGCTGGAGCTTAACTCCTTGTCTGCTTAAAAAATGTGGATGCCTCTTAATGTCCTTTATAGAGTCCCTTTCACCTTAAATGAGATAGGTCTTATTTTTTGAAACTAAGAATGTTTACATTTAAATGAAAACATTTGAACAGTTGATTTTTCAAAGATATATCAGTATAATTATAATAAAGACTATAAGCTGGTCCTGTCTACTGTGCCAATTTTGCCTGTGACTATTTTTCATCTCAAACTGCTTCTTGAAATGCACATGGTTTCGTAGCTCTGCTGGCTTCATTCATTTGTGTATTCATTCAACTGTGATGTAATGAATGTCTATAATGCTTATTGAGTGTCTAGAATCCAATGAATAATGATGACTGAAACTCTGTCCTTGACTTCAAGAAACTTCTGAGGCTAATAGTAGAAGTAAACTAGGAAACAAGTATGTATAATACAATGATATTACACAATTAACGTTATGATGAAAGTGAACACAAGTCACTAGGGAAACACATGGGAGAGTGCTCCATTTAACAAAGGCCTTGGAGATGGGGAAGTCAAGAAAGATAAGGAAAATTCCAAGTGAAAAAATAAAAGATGGATAGAGATAGATGAATGTAGAGGTGGATGATTGACAGAGGTAAGAAACAGCATAGGAAAAGTCTTAATTCTAAGACAAAGTATTGTATGCCCAAGGAATTGCAAGGCAGGGAGTACAATTTGAGCTATATTAAAATGGAAGGTGAAAAGAAGTGAAGCTAACAGGTAAGCAAAAAACAATGTCCCATATTGAGGAACTTGTCTGCAATGGGAAATCATTGGGAAATTGACTTCTTTAAGGCTGGGACACAGACTTTAAATAAACTAGGATGAAGAGAATCATGAGGCTCTGACAACTATTTTGTTTTTTTTGCCAAGGAAGATCAGCCCTGAGCTAACATCTGAGCCAATCCTCCTCCACTTTACACGTGGGTCACCACTACAGCATGGCAGATGAGTGGTGTAGGTCTGCACCCAGGATCCAAACCCAGGAACCTGGGCAGCTGAAGCAGAGTGCACTGAACCTAACCACTATGCCATGGGGCTGTCCCCTCTGACAAATTTAAAGAGATATTTATTTTTTTTCTTTGTCTACCTGATTAAAAGAAGCTTATTACTTTTTCTACAATGTGCAAAACAATTAGGAGCATATTAGTGCCTCACTGTAGGATCATGATGTAAGCCCCTTGTTGGATTTCAATCAGCCAGAGGTCAGAAGTGCACATAAGGTGCTGAGCAGAAGAACATAGTAGAGTTTTCCTCATTTCAGATAATATTGATGAGGTTTCTCTCCTCAAGTTAACCCTCTCTAGTTTGGCCTCTTCAAGGTACAAGGCTCAGTGTTTTAGAAACAAACAGAGTCATATTTACATGAGTCTTTATGTCATTACTATCAATGAACAAAATCCCTGCTATTTTGACCCAAAATGCAGAACAAAACCTTTTAACATATCCCTACCTCTTCTAACATTCATCCTCCTCTGCCTAAAAAAAGATAGTTTCTTCTTAGGCCTCTAGCCTCAAGTCAGGCATTATGATATTTTTCATTTACTTTATCTTATTCTACAAAGATATCAAGTCTTCCACTCACTCTGTGAAAGGAAATCACCCCAGAACTGTATTCCCAAGGCTGGTTACATTCCTCATTCTTGGCAACTCACCTCTTTATCATTTTTCCCTTTTCCAAGACCCCTTATGAAAAAAGTAAAATTTGGAGCTCTCCTGAGCCAAAGCTTTAGGGAACTTGGAACTCTTTCCTATATTCACTCAAGGTATAGGCATTGACCACCATGTCAGCACTGTGCCAGGTGCTGATGACACAACAATGAACAAGGCAGGCATGGCCCATGCCCATAGAATTTTCCAAGGTACATTTGCACAGTCTACAGTTCTTTCAAGGTCAAGGATTCCACAGCTCTAATTAATCACTTACCAGCATTTAGCCGAATACTGTGCTCAATTAAGTACATGCCAAATTGTTTTTTTTTTTTTTTTGGTGATGGCTGCTCTGAACCACTCAGGGAAAGGGGTGTCATATTCTTAATAGATTCAGAATTTCTGTTTTCTGCAGCAGAAAGAGAAGCATTCATAGAGAAGCTATTCATAGCCTAACTAGCTGATGCTTTTATTATTTATTATTGTCAAATTCGTTGAAAGAATATTTCATCATATTATTTAAAACTGATCATAATAACGTCCTCTATCAAATTTGATACTCAGAATTTTATTAATGTGATTCTCTTGTCTGGCATTGAGTTATAACTTTGAGATCAGGAACAAGTGTGCTAACAATGAATGGCAAATGAAGCCATGCTTTATAAGCCTTGGTCCTTCCCATAGCCAGTGATGTGCAAAGAATGGTTCCCAGTACAGCAGCATCAACATCGCCTGGGAACTTGCCAGAAATGGAAATTATCTGGCCACACCCAAGACTTACTAAATCAGAAATTCTAAAGTGGGAACCAAAAATCTGTGTTTCAACAAGCTTCCCAAGTAATTCTGATGCATACTCAAGTTGAAAATCAAGCTGCAGAAACATTACACCTGATGGTTTTCAAATTTTCAACTTTAAAGGACATGAGTAAGCACCTCACAAAAGAATACAAATAGTCATGTAAAAGCGTACAATTTCACTAAAACTAAATAAGTCCATAATAAATAAATATGTTATTCTGTGGTTTATTAATTAAACTAGCAAAGACTTTTGGAGAATTATGCCAATGTTGGTGAGGGTTCTGGGAAATAGACATTGGTGGGAGTGTAAATTTGATCACTTTCTAGACGGTAAGTTGATAGTAATCAAAATCCTTTAAAATATCTGTGACTTCTCACCCCAAAATTCCAATTTTAGGAACTTAATGAGAGGAAATAGGATTAAGAGCTTCAGCTCTGAAGTTAAGCAGACCTGGGCACAAATACTTTTTTCACTTACTAGCTTATGACTTTGGGGTAAGTTCTTTAAACTCTCTAAGCTTCAGTCTCTTCTGTCTGTGAAATGGGGTTAATTACAACAACTACCTGATAAACCTGTTGTAAAAAATAAATGATATGATCCATATAGCTGGGGTTGCCAGATAAAATACAGAACATCCAACTACATTTGAATTTCAGGTAAACAATGAATAACTTTTTGATATACATATGCCTCAAATATTGTATGAGACATACGTATACTAAATAATTATTCATTATGTGAAATTCAAATATAACTGGGTGTCTTGCATTTTTATTTACTAAATATGGCAACTCTACCTATAATGAGCTAAATATTCAATAAATGTTAGTTATTCATTTATTTTACTCTACTTAAAAGATATGAAAAGGCAAACTGGTGACAAGCAAGTTTGTTGATTTAAATTGAGATTAGCAGTTCTATGAAACTCAAAAAAGTTTATACTTATGAAAACTTCATGATATGCAGATGAATATGCTGAAATACAATCTTAAGATGTCTCATATCTAGAAATACCCCTGAGTAATCAAAGACATTCAGTATCGGGTTTGAATAAACCCAAATTAACTGGAAAACCTGATTTGTTAAAGCATTTGAGCATCCCAGTTCTGCTGCACTATAAGAAAATATCTGCTTATACATGTATCAAAAAACTCCTCTGATAATAGAAAAAAAGAGAGAGTGAAAGTAGGGCTGCTGACTTTGTAAGAAACAGAAAGAAAGCCACGTGCTATCAATTTGTTACTAATAAAATGTAAACATCCTGAAACTTTAAATTGCATTTGATTCAGCAACCAAAAATAAATGCGTCTTTTTAAAACCATAAAGTTATCTCTTTATGCCAATAAAATTTAGTGACTTATAATTATGCCCAAAAATGTGACACAGTTTAAAATATAAAGCACGAAGCGGAAGAGTGATGGTTACAATTTGCCCTTTTTTTTTCCTTTTCCTGAAAGACTAGCAGGATGCAAATACTGGAAGAGGACAACATTGTGGCTGGGTCTGTCTTCACCATCAAAGTGACTGGATCATGACTGGGCATGAATGATGGAGTCATTTTGACTGTCTTAATGATAGATAGAGATACTCCTGTGATCAATTCTGCCTGCCACTGTGATAGGTATTGACCTACAGGCAGCTGGAAATGACTGAGCTGTGGTTGAATTCACTGGCTACATAAATATCTGGCTGAAGTTGGGGTTGTCCAGAAAAGAGTGAGGTCCTTTCCTGGTGCAGTTGTCTTAGAAGGATCCATGGAAGAAGTGCTATGGGATCTTGTTCTTGAAAATGACTAGGATTAGGTAGATAAAGAGAGGAAAAGAGGCATCCTGGGCAGGTGGGAGATGCTAAGAGCAAGTCTGTTGGGGATCAATGAGTAAAGTGGAGTAAAATGTTCTTGAGAGAACAAAATGAGAAAAAAGCTGAAGTAACTTTGGGCCTGCTTAGAGATACTAAGGAGTAGTCTTAGTACCACAAGAGGAAAATATCAGGGTTTTGTAAACAGAGGGGTGATAGATACAATTTGGATTTTCAGAAAGCTAATCCTATGGGGACACAGAAAATGTGCTGGTGAAAGGAGGCGATGGAGGCAGAGATCAGTTAGAACCTTTCCTAAAAGTCTTGGCATTAAGAGGTGAGAGATCAGCTTTATGGAAGCGGAGACAACAGAAGTAAAGCCGCCATGATGGAAATTAAGCCATGGGAAGCAACAGTCACTAAAATCTGGTTTATATTGAGAGTGGTAAGATGGATGGAGAGGAATCTGGCTTAAGCTGGGGAGAGGGCAAGAGCCAATTTGATAAGAGATCAAATTGTCTTGGTAGAGTGTTTAAGTGGAAATGTCCACTAGCAGCTGGAAATGCAGAACTACATCTTTGAAGAAAGTTTACTGATATAAATAAAAATCTAAGAGACCATTGCAGAGACAGAAAACTGAAGCAGAGAGAACATACTGGAGAGAAAGGGTGAAAAGAATGCCATTGATTACCATGTAATCCTTAAAATAACTTCCATCATAAAATTATACAGCCGAAGATGGAACACCTAAAATATGGGGCCAGGAATTGTAAGACCAAAAAGGAAGAGAATTAGAGAGACAAATAAAACTAGCTTAGAATTATATCACAGAAGCCAAAGTTGCGAAGACAATCAAGAAGGCAAGAGTAGCCAGTGTCAATGGCCAAGTAGTAAGTCAAAAGGCATTACAGGTAGGTCAAACGGTGAGAGTTCTTACTCTGAAGTAGGAAAGAGGGTGGGAAAGCTTAAGTTCAGAGGAAAGATGGTATATCACTTGAAAAAGAGCGTGGAATTTGAACTCCCACCTAGGTTTGAATGCCGGTATGCTTCCACTAAGTGGAAATAATGCTGCTATCAGTGAAAGTTTAAAGTCAATTCATCTGGGTCAGATATCCAGAGCACCAATCAGTAAAGGGTCAGAGAACATCCCCTAAATATGAGAGAAGGACAGTTGCATTTCTAGAACTTCTTGAAGATAGATTATTGTGTGTGGTTAGAAGGAACACTTTAATTAGCCATTTGGAGTGGGGAAGGGCGTGAGCACTCAGCAACTTTCTACCCCCTCCTTGCCATAGGCCATTCAACATAAACTGACATCCTCTAGACTATTTTGAGAGAAGAAATTGTAGAGCTGTTATTTTCAAAGTGGACTGTGCTGCCATGGTCACTTTAGGGGCTATCACTTCTGTGCCTCTTCCTTACTGGGGGCTCATTGTCTCATCTAATTAAATGCTGAACAAATATTTGAAGAATGTTGTTTGAGGGAGAGCAAATTAGCCTGCCTGAGACACCCCCAGGTCTCAGCCTGGCCCTGATCCGTCCCCTAGTTGTAAAGATTAAATGTATATGAAGCACTTAGGGCAGAGTGGGCGCTCCATCCAATAAGTGGTAGCCTTCAAAATTGTTATCCCACTAGCCTGCCTCTGCAAGAGGTCTTTGTAAAGCATCCCTGAGAGAGAAAGATGAAAATGCAGGTTTAGGAGGCAGCATGGAAGACTTGAATGCCACACCCAGGAGTGTAGACAAAGGAAGACACTGGCAAGAAGGAGTTTTGAAATACATGTTTTAATGTTGAAAACTTCAGTTTTAATCTCAGCCTACTATTTACAAACTGAGTGATCTTGAGTAAGGTATTTAGCTGCCCTGAGCCTGTTTCCTATGCAGCCTATAAAATTAAAACACCACTTCATAAACTTATTGTGATACCTACTGGCAATTCGACAGCAATAGGAGGTGGTAGAAACCAAAATAAACGAACAGTAAAAAATAAAGCCAATTCTCACAGATAGAAAGATCGCCAAGGAAAGCAGCTGCCGAGGGAAATGGCGTGACTGAGCTACACGCTCGTCTTCCTCCCTACCTCCACCTCTCCACCTTCCTTCCTTTCTTGTTTCTTTCTTAATATGGGAAGAAATATTATTTACAACAGAAAAGAGGTCACCAACATAGTTAATAAAATGATAAGCAGTATGAATCCCACTAAAAATAAGGCTTCTTTCTGGGACGGATTCTTTCTTCCTTAATATACGGAATACAGCATAGACGTACATTAATACAAGCCATTAAATATAGAATTTTCCTAATATTTGGCATATTCTTTTATTGTCTTAGATTTATTCTTGTATTGCTTGTTAATAAGGTCTAGGTTTCTATCACTAAGTTGCCAAACTCATTTCTCAACTGATGAATATGAAGGCTAGATATGTCAGGCTGGCTGGAAACAGAATCCCTGGGAAATACGCCCCAGTAGAAAGACCTCTGAGGTGCTGTGGCAGGAGCCTGTGTTTCTACGGAAGACCTGATCATAGAGAAACACACCTCTCGAGGTCATGGAATAGACGGAGATTGAGTGATATTGTGACACTCAGAAAAGTTGATCCTGTCACAAAAATAGCCAACAATCATATCTTTTTGCTTCCTGATTACTTTACAATATTGTTTCTGTAATGCATGAATTATACAAAAACATACTCTTATTGTGGTCAAGAAAATAGTGATGCTTGGATTTTAAAACCACCAGGAATATTCTCTTCCCTGTCTTCCTTCCTTCCCCCACCCTCATTAACCTCACCTCTGCACGATAAACAGGTAATTAGTGACACAACTAATTGGCAGGAGGGTATTTTTTTCCTGCTGCCTCTTTTCAACCTCTCCCTCCCTGACAGCTCTGTAGAAACACTCAATGGGTCAGTGATGTATTTCTAAGAAAAGCCAATGTTCTTATATTAAAAGGAAAATGTTCAAATTTCATGCATCTGTAAACAAAGAATGGGTGACAATCCCTGAAGATTTGGACTGATTTTCATTTAATCAAAGGGCATAAACTATTAATGTTGACTCTTAAATTTATAATAACGAATTAAATAGTAATATTGCTGTCTGGGAAAATGGACACCATGGTGCCAGTTGCCTTAAGATTGTATTAATAGATAATATAGTGGTTGTTTTGGCCTTTGGTCTGTCATATTTTGCATTTTTATTTTCATTGGTATTTTAAAGTGATAATGTAAACCATTTCTGTTAAGAGAAAAACCACATTATATATTATGATACTTTTGCTTAATTACTAAAATACGCATTTTAATTTCATTTTATATTATTTGAAAAACAAGTTGGCAAGTCAGAAAGCATAAAACTGTATCTTCTCTCTCAGCTAACTTCAAACAGAGCCACAGTTACACCATCTCAAATGAAGAAAACCCTCTGCTTTTTGTTTTTTGGATTAGCCCTGAGCTAACATCTGCAGCCAATCCTCCTCTTTCTGCTGAGGAAGACTGGTCCTGAGGTAATATCTGGGCCAATCTTCCTCTATTTTATATGTGGGACACTGCCACAGCATGGCTTGATGGGCAGTGCACAGGTCCGTGCCCAGGATCTAAACCTGTGAACCCTGTGCCACCCAAGTGGAGCATGTGAACTTAACCACTATGCCACCAGGCTGGCCCCAAAAACTTTAAAGGACTTCAGGTATATTTTCCTCCCTCATTTTCCTCATCTTATAGATGGGATAAAATTGACCTCATACGAAATTGAAAGATTAAGGAAATTATACATGACACTTAGCACACTGCCTAGCATATAACAGCTGCTCAAAAAAATTAACTATTATTTTCCTATTCCTAAAGAAACTTCACATATATGTGTAAGTACAAATAAAAGGAATTTTCAAGACTGCAGACTACAGAGCATTCCCCTATAGAACTGTTTATTCCAGGCTGCATTTTTTTTCACCAAACATTTCTTGAGCATGCACCATGCACTACGCACCACACTATCTGCTGGCAGTAGGAATAAAAAGGTAAGCTTGGATCTCGGCGTCATGGGCCTTGAATTGTTTGACGCCATAACAGCATGCAATTCCCAGCATGCTTTTGTAGGCTAGTTGCTCTAAGATCTTAAAAGAACTGTTTGGAAAGCTACAATATCAGGATGTAAACAGCTCACTGAATGCCATATGTAAATTGTTTTTGTTTTATTTGGGTTTTTTGCTTATTTTTGTAAATCAGATTTTTATCTCACATAAAATGAGGAAATGAATCTTGATTTATCTCAAAATCAAACAGGGTATGAAGGACGCACAAATCACAGTTCAATACCCATTATCTGTTCCAAATCTGTTTAATGGATAAACTTCACAAAATTTGAAACCTGTAAACAAAAGATTCTTACTTTAAGCACAGCAATTACATAAGCAGAACAATACAACAAAATGTTATCCTTCTTTCATATAAAAATAAACATATGAAATGCCAAGTTAGCCCAGCATCCTATTAATAACCACCATGGATTGGTGATGAAAGCTTCCTTCCAGTGCTGATAAAAAAAAAATGAAAGAAATACGTGTCACAGAACAATAGAAGCACAGTGGAAGACTTGGTAGGCTACTCAAATGAATCAATTTGAACTTCCGAAATGAAGAATCACTCTGGAAAACGCAAATGAAATAAAAAGAAAGCATGATCAAAAAAAAAAAAAAAAAACCATAATTCCCTTAAGGCTGTAAAACAAGGCATCCTACCTAAAGCAATGACTATGTCTCCACCACGAAGAAAATCTTATTTTAACCTGTCTAAGCAGAGAAATTGTTTTCCTATTCATATAAATATTTGTTCTGTGTTTGTACAATATGTAATTCAATAGGAAACAGAAGCTTATTATCCATCCTCTTGCAAGGGGTCTGTGCTTTTTCATTCTTTATGCTGATGACTGTGTCATCAACAACATCATCAATCAACACTTATCATGAAGCCAACAAAATTATAGCTGTAAGGGCAAAAACCATATTGTTACACATGGATTCCTCAATTCAAAGAGTTTAAAATTGTTCACATCCCATGAATGTTTCCAAAACTCTGGCAAATAACAATGTCATCCATTTACCAAAAGGTTTGTAACCATCGCCTTTGTGCCAGGCACTGTGCTTGGTGTGAAAACAAATCAAGTCCACAATCTACTGGTGAAGATGGACATTAAACAATAGGAAATTTTAAAGTCTATAATTAAGTTACGCCAGGGGAATACCTGACTTCAGCGAACATAACAATAGTCTTCTAAATGCAAAAGCCTCATAATCATGATAAAAAGCAGGATTCCCTAAATAAAAATTCTCTGTTGGTGAAAGAAAACAGGAAAGAGAAAAAAGCATTCTCTAAGACCTTGGAGGGAAATCAACAAAGCAGATGAAATAGCAAGAGTAGTTACTGTGTGAATTTCTTTGGACCTTTGGTTCTGAAACATTCCTTAAAAATTGCATTGATGCATTATTTTCTTGATGCAGCTTTGGATATACCACATAGCAGAAGAGTTTTAGCCTCCCTGATAGACTAACATTGTTTTTCCAGAAGCTCTCATACTCTTCACACTGGCAAGAAAAGCATGAGTAATCTTTGCAACCAGATCTATTTCTCTCATTTCACATTTGACAAAAAGTTTCTTTAGAGAAATAAAAAGTAAATTGAAGTCAATAACTTTATGAGTATATCTTGAATGGTGATAGGTTAGTTATAAAGTGTCTCAGAAGAGCAAATTTTGCGTCTTTCTCTACCTTTTAATAAAAGACTACTATTCCTGGGATGCCAATAGACCACATGTTCCAGGGCACTGGTCTGAGTACTTTCCAAGCAAAGGGAGAAGGAAGTGTTGTTCAAGGACAATGATAGAACAAGACCCCACAGAGAGTCTTCTCAGTTACCTGCTCTTTCTGTGCAAGCCTTCTCTCATTTTACAGAGATTTGTTATGGACTATTAGAAAGAAATAAAGGGATACCCAAAAACAACAAATGGGATTTAGAGAAATCTTGCAAATTCCTACATTCCTTAGCCAGGCTTATCTAGGTGCTCACAAAAGAGTGTTGAATGGGTGATCTGTATTCACTAATGCCTCCTTCCTCCAACTATTTAATTGGAAATGAGGGAAAAACTTTTCTCTCCCAACGTGTAGGTGCCTATGCATCAGACTGTGACCAAAGAAGAAACTCAGCTTTCAAACAGAAGTCAGCTTTTGCCCAATCTCTTGCAGATTCAGATATGAAGTAGAAGAGTGTTTTTCATTCTTCCTTGTCATAGAGATGGACAATTTGAGTAACAGGGAGTGGAGAAAAGAATGGCTATAAACAATGTAAATAGTTAGAATTGTATAATAGTCTTTGTTCCTACATAAGGAAGCCAGCAGAAGCAATTGAAGGTCATGCATGAAAACCTGTTTAATTTATGCATCCCTATCCCACTCTGTTGTCAAGAGTCATTTCCAACGATAAAAATAATACTGGAGTCTTTAGGACATAGTCTAGGGTAGGAGCAACACGTATCTGAGACAACACCATTCCAAAATAGCTTTCCTTCTCTTTCCACTATGCCACTTTTCCTCCCTAAATCACCAATCTCTCAACCCCCATCACCTCTTCTCCTATCACTTCTCCCACATGCGGCCATTCTGCCACATTCTGCCACAGTTCTGCCACTCTTCAGACTCTGCCTGTAAATCACAAACTCTTAAGCCACCGAAGCCTCTATCACTATTGCTTCCACCATTTTTACATTAGCGACGACAGCACCAACATCAGTCAGCTCTTTAGCTTCTAGTGCCTTTGTGCCATCCCTCCCACTAGCTCACCTCCTCCACATCGGGGATGCCTCCTTCAACTGTGCTACAACGTTCTCCTCAACTGTAGTCTCACTGCCATCTTCGTTAAGATCCATGGAGCTGCCAACAACACAGTACTAAGAAAAACAAGTCCTCAAACCTTTTCTGTACCTAGGTCTCACACATTCACAAAAGTCATTTTAAAACTGAAGAAATTGTGCAAAAAGTATTTGATGCAAGAGAATATCATAACTGAATAACTGAAAGTTCTTCCAAGTTTTCAAAATTGAATTATCTTTACTAATTTCCTGCCTTATTTGTTTACCTGTAACAACAAAAGAACTGAATGTAGTTACCATGATAAATATTTTCTAGAGATCCAAAAATCTGCAATTTCCTGGACCTTAAAAAGCACCATAATTATTTATTGACTGCCTACTTTGCACAGAACAGGGTGCTTATCATACTGAGAAGTAATTAAGTCTAAGCATCTAAAAAGCTTAGAAACAGGAGGAGACAAATATGTAACCACAGGACCAGAAACAGAATTTGTCCCCCCAAAATTTGGCCTAAGGGCTATTTTGAGCTGATAAATATTAAAAAAACAGCAGACATAAGAAAAGCTCTGAAAACCAATAGAAGTTACCTATTTGTAAGGGAAATTTACACTTATAAGAGAAATCTCCATTTGTAAGGGTGCCTCCCTCTCTGTGTCAGAAAGGGGAGCATGACTCTAAATCTCTATAATAAATCTCATCAATAGGGAAGGCAATGACTTAAATCTGTATAACAACTTTACCCTCATTTACCATGTTTTTCCTGGTAATGTCCCATAACTGACCTCATCTTAATAACAGGATGTTAAAGCTATTTTTCAGGGTGGTGAGCCAATTGAATCTCATCCTGCCAGAGCTTCTGCATACCAGCCTGCCCTCTCTGATCCCTTAAACCCTAGCCTATACCCAGGATCGAGGAGACAGAGTTGAGAGCCTGCCCTTCTGTCTCCTTAGCAATTGACTGCATAACAAACTGCTTCTTCTCTCAGAGACCATTGTATCATGGTATTGGCTTCTGTGCGTATCAGGTGGTGAGCTCTTGCGCGGTAACAAATGCTTTTAAAACACCATATATACAAATATCATGAATATATTAATGTCCTTTCATCTACAGTTGTGTCTTTACACATCACTCGACCTCACAATTTACTAGCAGAACTCTTGTGGGATTGACTGGACTTGTTTTAAATGCCAACAATATACACAATACAAAGAACCCACAGTGCCTGAAGGCAGTATGAAAATCCTTCCACAAATGTTTTAGGAGGTGTAAATACAGTGATGTAGATAGTCCTCAGATACCCAGTAATCCTGATAACAGATTGAAAAGCTCCCATTCCTCCAACAATTTTGCCCTCTGAATAATAATTAGGACCTCCTTCTTGAATGCTATCTTAGTAGTATCTATTTCGCATCCAATTCAGATTGTACTTCTCTTAAGGATTTTACCCCTACCAAGTTCCTTATTATTACAATGGGGTCAATGGGCCAGTTTTGAACTTCTATTTTTACTACTTTCTAGACAATGCCAAACTTAGTTAAAATACTCTTCCTCTAGACTTCATAGGTTACACAACTAAATAGTGAAAATCTTACACTAAGAGTTTCTTCTTGCATCTCACTCCTTTGGTTGCAAATCACATTATAACTGAGCAAGGGCTTGCTCTGCTCTCTACAACCCTAAACCCAATCAATTGCAAGACAAGTCGGTGGTCAAGAAAGGGATTTCTTCGATTAGCCAGCAAAATAAGAAGATAGCAGACTGTGGGGACCTGGAATTGGCCACCCCAAGATACGTCTCTTTGGCATCAGGATTATTTGAGGCTGATTGCTTTTGATAAACTGGGACAGGGAAGGAGGCTCTGAGGAATGGAATTTGCCCTTTGTTGGGACACGTTTGCATTTGTAGGGTAAATCTCTATCTGTAGGGGGTGCCTCTTTCTCTGTACCAGGAAGAAGAAAGGAGATGGCCTTCTCTCTGGAAGCTCTTAATCAATGACAAAGGCAAAGACTTAAATCTGCATTTTATTGTGCTAGTCTGGTAACCTCCTGTAACTGACTTCACTCCCCCTCCCAACTTTGGCATTTCTTTAAGGATTAAGCATCTTTCTTTAGGCTAGGAACTGATTGCTGCGCTCACCTGTGACCGCCCAGCTCCAGACAATTGACTTGCCTCCTGCTACACCTACCGAGATAGCAGACAACTGCCTGCTGTGTCCATCAAGCGCTGTGCTGACAGGGCAATCTTGTGACTATTGTGGGAGGGACATTTCAATCACATGTGAAACACCCTGTTTGGGGGTATATAACCACTATGTGCACCCCACTTCTTTGGTGCCCTTTCTTCCTTCGGGAAGAAAGGCCCCGGGCCATGATTCCTCATAAAGCTTTGTTTAATTTTCTCTTGCTATTCTGTCTCATGTGAATTTAATTCGTTCTCCGGCCAGACGAACCCCCATTTGGGAAGAGGAAATGTCTTCCTCCCCTACAAGACTCATGTCCCAAAGACCATCTTCCCCAAGCACAAAGTTTAAGTAGTTTTATAGGGACTACTGAGCTATAACAGAAGGGCTCAGGAGCATTGACCATTAGGCATCAGCGTCTGGAGGCGCCAAACTAAGTCTCTCAGTTGTCATTGATGATGGATGCCAGCATAGATGTTCTTCTCTGAGGAGGTCATCACATTCCTAAGAAACTCAAAAGAACAAAGTTATCATCTATCACTACAGGGAGGCACATGAGTCAGCCAGGATTATCTCCCAGAGGGTAGCTATTTATCTCCTAGGCTATGTGCAAGGTAAAACACATACAGTGAGGGTGAGTTACTCAGAGGTCATTCTGAGTTACCATATAGCTTCCCTCATGTCAGCCTTGTCTTAGGCCACTATCAACATTATATTATCATTCTATAAAATTTTTCTTATAAAGCAACAAATCTATTTTTTTTTCATTAGGCAATTTAGAAAGAGCTCCTGGATGTCTTTTGAAAATTTATTTTCTATTTCCATTAATCAGCCATCATACTTAACTCATCTGGTATTTCAAATTTGTCTCTGAAAGGTGAAAGGTGAGAACAATTATAATTTATAATTTTCATCACTGATGTCTGCAATTTCTGTGACACACTTAGAAATCATTGATTAATCATCTCAATGCTTTCATGAAATGGATATTATCTCTATAGTTACATGATTTAAAACTGAGGGAACTTTCTTTAAAAATAAACCTGAGAGCAAGCTAGTTTGAGGAGGATTCAAATCACTGTCAGGGAAAATGCTTTAATATGTGAATTTGGTGGTATAAAGCAGTCACTTTGTCAGTGTATGGCACTGATTAATTTTGATTATTCCTTAAATTACCTTAGGACATAACGAAAATCATACACATTTTACGATCAATACTCAGTGAAAAATTTTTCAATGTCAAAATTCAACTATATTATCTTTTAAAAGAGCTCATGAAGTTGATTGCAGAGTTTTGCAACCCATGTGTTTATAAGGCTGCCAGCCTAAAATATTAACCATGAGAACTCTTAAAATTTAGAGTATTTAGAATTTGGCATTGAAAAACTTTGAGATTTGTATTAAAAAATGCATGACTTTTTATTAAATCTCAAGGAGCTATAAGTGAATAAAATAAGTAGTTAATCACAACTTTCTCTCCTGTCTCTCTAGTATACCAGTACACAAGTTGTCCTTTCCACTTGAGTTCTGTATTTACCAAGAGTCAGTTACCTTTGTTTTCAGACCTACTCATGGAAGTTTTAATTATTTAATCTAAGAATGCTTTTGAAAATTCCCAGAAAGGTGAGCTATGAAAAAAAAATGCTATCAAATTAGGTGTGGGTGAAGCCATTATAAGAGACTAATAATTATAAAACTATAGAAATATCTACTCTTGGATTGTATCACAAGTGTTTCTAAGTTCCCATTGTACCATAAAAAGAGTAAAACCCAACTCAAAATCATTAATGTCTGCTATGTAAGCATGGTTTTTTTGTTTTTTTGAGGAAGGTTAACCCTGAGCTAACATCTGCCACTAATCCTCTTCTTTTTTCTGAGGAAGAGTGACCCTGAGCTAACATCCATGCCCATCTTCCTCTACTTTTATGTAGGAAGCCTGCCACAGCATGGCTTGACAAGCAGTGTGTAGGTCCACATCCAGGATCCAAACCGGAGAACCCTGGGCTGCCAAAGCAGAATGCGTGAACTTAACCACTGCACCACCAGGCCAGCCCCTAAGCATGGTTTTTTTGCAGAAAAAGTAAAAGCATAAGCAAAGAACAGTCCTTGTCCTTTTATTCAAATATGAGTGAACATAATATACTATATGTTGTAAATTAAAATAATTTAAGATATTTGCATATCAGTTTTAATGATTCTACATTTTATCTGATGCTTTTGATTAGTCAACTAAAGATGCACTGAGATAAAATTGGACAGAAAGTTTCTATTCTACTGTCTTAAGCCATGAAAAAACCAACCATATGAGGAGTTAATTTTTCTCCAATTTTTAGAGTATGAAAAATATGGCTGTACCTCCATAAATGACAACCTAATGATGAAATTCGGCCTATTCTTTCAGATGATTAAAATGGAGCCTACAAGACCAACACGCAAATCTCAATTTTAGGCAAAAGGAACTCTTAGTTGATCAATCAAAAATGCCTTTATTTCCACTTCAGCTTCTACTTCTCTTTGTACCTTTCTATTCCTGACTGCGACGCAAAAACTGCTTTTCTCTTCCCCATTTGAATACCTCATTTATATTTGTACTCTTGGACCATACTTCTCACAAACATCTCTCTCCATTACTCAAATATATTAGAACCTGATCAGGTTCAGAACATGCTACTCCAAAATATGGTACCTTGGTATAGTTCATATTCTAAGCTGAAGGAGTTTGGAAAAACAGCAGAAGCAGGAAGGTCGCTCTGAGCCCTTCCTTCCTTCTCCCCTGAAGCAGGTGAAAAGACCCTCCTGTGAGAGCTGCCCTCTCTATCCCCAGAGGGAAGCAGCATCCTTATCTCTAAGATAGAGGGGCACAGAGAATAATCTAAACGAACAGGCTTTGCTCAGTTTCTCCCAGTCAAGTGCATGTACCCCATACTCTTTGTCCTATCATGTTTCTCCATGACTACCCACTCTTCATCAAACCCAGCACAAAAATACTCAGGTTTCACTGTTTTTTTCAGGTCTTAATTTCCTTTTGAAGGTTTCCATGTCATGTAAAACTTACCTTAAATAAATCTGTATGCTTTCCTCTTGTTAATATGTCTTTGTCAGTTTAAATTTCAGACCCAGGCAGGGATCCCAAGAGGGTCAAGGAAAACTTTCTACTCCTCTGCAAACCCACAGAATGGCCTGGCTAGTTACGCTCACGTAATGTATTGAGAAAAAGACTATTACAGAAAATTAACAATGTGCTATGAGCCCAAGATTAGGTTCTATTCTTTCCTCTCCCTCTTGCTATTTCTATAACACCCAGGAAACCACTTTGGGACCTCAGTTACTTTACCTGCAACATTAGGAAGTAAAACTAGAACTATGATAGTTTACAATGTACCAGACACTAGACTAAATGTTTTCCATTTACTGTCTCATTTAATTCTTACAATATTCATATAAGGTAAATATTATAACCCCACTTTACATATATACAAACTGAGGCTTGTGAGTCAGAGAGCGGCAGAAACGAGAGGAAAACCCTAGGTCAGCCTGAACTTTACACTCAACGGGAAAATTTAAAACCCATTAATTGCTTAAAAAGTAAAATAATGCTATTTTTCTAAATTAACCAGACTTGCTGACTGCACAATTCAAATAGCCTAAATATTTGCTTAACTCTTTACCTACTTTGTCAAGTACAGATAAAGCCCAAGCAAAATGACAACAGAATAAACCTAGAACAAGACAGGCAAAAGAAGAGAGCCTTTCCATTTTGCAGCATTTATAAATTGAGTCTCAGTGGGCCACTTCACCTCTGTGAGCCTTCTTATACATTTTTATTCTTTTTTTTGTGAGTAAGATTGGCTCTGAGTGAATATCTGTCACCAATCTTCCTCCTTTTGCTTGAGGAAGATTTTCGCTGAGCTAACACCTTTACCAATCTTCCTCTATTTTGTATGTGGGACACAACCATGGCATGGCTTCATGAGCAGTGTGTAGGTCCGCACCAAACCTGTGAACCCTGGGCTGCTGAAGCACAGTTCACAAACTTAACCATGAAGCCACCAGGTAGCCCACTGATATGCTTTTAATATATATGTTTATTTATACTACCCTGAAAGCAAACACAAGGTCTCTGGATCAGGGACAGGCTAATTACTTAGAGCAACAACTGCACGCCTTGGTTCCTCATGCCCCATTTTCCCCCTTCAGGGCAATGCAAGAGAACCAGATATAGCCTATGCACACTACAGGTTTGGTTTTTCTTTTCCTACCACTGAAGAAGAACTCCAAAATTATGAATCTGGGAGTTTATATAGGCTACATGTTGTCCTCTCAGTTGTCACCCACTGGAGGAGACAGAAAGATTTTATCTTCACAAGTAGACAGATTCTCGCTGGGAAGAGAAGTAGGAAGGCAAGCGTTTGGCTCCAGTGGCCATAGGTTTTATTATCCTTTGAATGAGAACAGATGGTTCCACCTGAAAGAGATAAGCAGCTCCAGCCCTAATGTCCTTCAACCATGAGGAATGAATGGATTTAGAAAGAATATTGATATTATTTATATATCATCATTTATATTTATAGCACATTTATTTTGCTCAGAATGTCTCAACCATACAGTAATAGAAAAGCATTCAAGCATTCATAATCCCTCCTAATACCTTAGTAACGTCATCTGTAAAATAAGAGGGTTACTATACAAAGTCTTCAAATTCCACCCATTTACGATGTTTTCTTTTGGTGAGAAGACTGGCCCTGAGCTATGCCAGTCTTCCTCTGTTTTGTATGTGGGATGCCACCACAGCATGGCTTAATGAGTGGTGTGTGGGTCTGTGCCCAGGATGTGAACCCACGAATCCCAGGCTGCTGAAGCAGAGCATGCAAACTTAACCACTACGCCATCAGGCCAGCCCCTACGATGGCTTTATAGAAGTGATAGCTCCACTCAAGAAAAATAAAGTGGCTAGAAAAAATAAAATTAACTTAAGACATCTACAGACAAAATGGTCAACTGGAGAAATCCCTGGCTTAGATGTTAATCTGGGGCAAGTCGTTTAAACTGTGTCAGCCTCCATGTTCTCATTGGTTAAATGAATAGCTTGGTCTAAAATGACTCTAATACCTCTTTCAACTGTAAGCAGTATGAAATTATTTCTGAGTCAAAATAAATGGATGTATGTGCCTTTAAGTTTTACTCATAAGTATCTCTACTTCCATCCCCAAATTTGCATCATTGACTTTATTGGCCAGATCTATAGTTCCTATGTAAAGTAAATAAATATTTTAGTCACTCATAAAATTGATGCCATGAATCTGCTTTGCATTAATCATAGTTCATACCAGGTGTTGGTTGATTTTCTTTATTTTCCCAAGAGAGGCTAAGAAAGGATGATATTTTGAACAGTGGCTCTCAAACTTTAACATGCATCAGAATTACCTGGAGATCTTGCTACTATCACTGTGCCCCGCCAGCGCCTCTAATTCAGTACATCTGGGATGAGGCCCAAGAACTTGCCTTTTTAAAAAGTTCCCAGGTGATATTACTGCTGCTAGTCGAGGGGCCACACTTGCAGAAACACTCACTTACAGATGTATAATAGTGTTTCTAAAACTTTAATTTACAGAAACCACTTGGGGATCTTGAAAAAATGCATATTCTGATTCAGTAGGTCTGGGGCGGAGCTTGCCATTCCACATTCGTAACAAGCTCCCAGGTGATGCTGCTGTTCCTCGTCCACAGACCGCGCACTCTGAGTACAAAGGGCCAGCACAGGTATCACCTCGGAGCTGTCAGACGTGCAAAACTGAAACTCCATCGAGCAAACATGGACTGCCTACTGTGCATCACACACTATACCAGTTGCTGGAGCCCCAAAATGAATTACACCCTGTCCATAAGCACAAGGAGGAAATCAGAAAATTAAACACATATAATACGTACAATGATAAAGGTATAATAAAATGCACTATAGAAACAACTAATGACCCAGTTAGCTCTGACGAAAAGGGGATGATGTTTGGGAACAGCACAGAGGGATAGGATTTTCTCAAAGAAGTGCAAATATGATTTATTTTACCTAAAAGGCTCAGAAAAATTAAACCTAAGATGCAAGATGAGCATTCTGAACTTGTTTGAATCCACACAGAAGTCAAAATAGGAAAGAACAAAAAGCACTACTTTAAATAGCGAGACCATGCAAACAACCATGTTCACTTGAAGAGGACCTAAGCTTAGCTAACCAAATAAGCGGACAAGTTAAAACTAAAGTAAAATAAATTAAGCCCATAGGATTTCACATAAGGTAAACAAGCCTTCACAACATTACTGAGGTCCCCAAGGATTGAAATTTACGCAAATACCACATACGGCAAAGCAAAGACACTTCAGCTCCTTAGGAGTCCCAGGAGGAAAAGGCCCCGCTGAAGTCTCTGGACCAAATATCAAACCTTACCAGGGCTCTGATTGGCCAGGAAATCTCTGCCTGCAAACGTTCCCTGTCCTGATGGGGGATCTTCAGCCCCAGGGCGTCGTAGAGAGTTGAGTCCTGTGTAACCAAAAGTCTGATGAAGAAATATTTTCTTCTGATAGAATGGAAAACATAAACTCCCCAAGTTTTCAGCCACCATTCGTTTTTGGTGGACCATAGAAAATTAAAACAAAACAACAACAAAACTCTGCTTTCTTTCTAAACAGAGAAACAACTTATAAATTAAAACGTAAAACACTCACGCCAACAATTAAGTATAATTGGGCCAGCGCTTAAAAAAAGCAGTTTTTCATAGAATTTCACGTCATTTTCACAGTATGAAAGTGAAGAGAATAAAGATGCCATTGTGTATGGGGAACTTTTTAAAGCTATGCTATTTGGAGGAGGAAATGAAGATAGGGCTGTACATCCTTATGATGCCATCTGATAAGTGAATTGACCTTTGACTCCTGGCAGGTGAGAAACGGCTAGAGCTGAGGCTAAGGCACTTTTGAACACATGCTCACTTCTTCTTCTCCTCTCTCCTGGGGGTTTAACCCCAACCCCCGACCTTGTTTTAGAAAGGTGAGACAACAATCAAACTTGCAGCAATATAGCAAACAAACAAATGTGTGAGGAGTTCAAGTTTAAGGGTCTTCTGTCTCTTCAGGTGGAGAGTTTCAAACTTACATTCAAGAGCATGATTCCCACAAAGGTGAAAGCATCCCCACTCTCTGCTAATGAGCTTCCAGGGTCCCACAAATGCCCTAGAACTAGCTCATTTTTTTTTTTACAGGAATCATTTGGACTTAACACTATCAGCTCTCGTCACTTAAAGTCAAATGGTAAATATAATGTTAACGTGCTCTGACTCTTCCAATCCTTGACTGTGTTCACTGTTTATTGAACATCTACTATACATAAAAAAGTTATGAATATACAACATCTGGGGAAATTGCATGGTAATATTGATCAGTTTGCAATGTAAATACATTGCGAAGAATGGAATACCATCATATTCACAAAGCAATTGGCCCCACACTACAGAGGCATCTTTCAAATGCATGCTCTCCTGTCCTTGCATTCCGTAGCAGCCATAACAGCAAGGCTCACCATTACAACCTTGGGGCCATCACTCACCTCTTGTTTATTTACTTCATTTTAATGAATGCCAAAACTGAAGGGAATTTACACACCTAGGACTGCAAGTACTGTCCCTGCTTAATGGAATAATACAAAATCTGGACAAGTCACGGCCCAGCCCTGACTTTTAGATAGACTAAATGGAGAGGGCAGGATGAATAGAAAATAAGATTGTTTTTTAATGAAGCAAAAAATATATATTTTAAGAGAAAACATTACATCTTTGTTTTGTTTTGAAATACCTGTTTCTATAGTTAAACACATAACAGTTTAAGCCCATGCAATGAAATACAAGAAAGAAATGAATGTAAACACTTTCCGAGAACTGCTCTTTATAGATTTTAATGTGATGTTACCCTCTATTTAAACATATGCTTGTAAGTTCACTGACTCAGAGTATATTAGATGTGTCAGAATGTGGAGTTTTAATAACTAACAAAAAAATCTCAGATAAACTCGACTCAGACATGAACAAAAATGTCATTCTTTTCACAGCTAGATTTTAATACATCCTTCAAGGTGTAAGGATTGTGGGAAATCAATAGCAAATCCCAGGGTCCTTCTGCTGAGATATTCAAAATGTTAACTCTAATGGGAGTCATATCTAAAAAAAAAGGCAGATACAACCCAGGGCTGAGCAGTTCACATGAGAGCTGAAAGAATTATGTTTAAAATCTAAACACATCTTATGTCTTTAAATAACAATACAAAAGCTTGTATTTGTCATCATAATTTTAACAAACAATGTAGCCATTTTTCAGAGCCAAAAGCACTCATATGAAGGTAGATAATTTTGGAGAAATTATTTTCTCTTGTTTAGTAATTATCATTAATGAAAGAAAGATTTCTTAAATACTAATAAATCAGGGCTGAATTGACTGACCATGCATCCAAATTACTGCATTATTCACACTGGAATTACTCCAAAGATTAGCTGCAAATTGCCCTCTAAATTGAATTTATAGTTTCATTTTTCAGAACTACTGTATTGTGACAGATGAGAGGAAAATGACAGCAATGGACCCAATTTCTTAGTGCTCTATCTTCAAGATAGAGCCAGATTATCTCTATAATTTCTTTTGGCAAGCATAAAAACCTGGTAGGCTGAAATCCAGGAGGTTCTGCTCTATATCTCATTCAGAGAAAGGAAAAAGTCAGCACTGTATTTTTTCCAGGTGGAAGCTACTCAAATCGACATCCATGGAGAAGGAAGGAAGTTCACATATATGATGCAATTATTTTGTGTGTTGTATTCATTGCTCTAATCCTCACAACAGCACCATGGGATAGGTAGTTGAATCCTCACTTTAGAGAAAGGAAAAATGAGGCACTGACAGGCTGGGTAATCTCCCCAGTCTGGACTCTTGCGAGGTCTGTCCATCCGTAAAACCCATGCCCATGATCTCCTGCCATCCTGCCGCCCAGAAAGGGCTTCTGCCTTGATCCCATTGCCAATCCAGATGCATTAATTTCATGTCTACCAAATCACTTGTGGTCTCTTTTTGCACCAAAGAAAATAAAAATGACCACGGTTCAAGTTAGACAGGGGGAAACACAAACCGAATCTACAAACTGGGCCTCATGAACACATCTAAATCTTTGGTACAACTGTTTTTAGGCTATTATTGAAGAGCTGAAACAAAAGGAGAGCTGCCAGGTCAGAGAGACAGTAAAGGCCTCCCTCTTTATGAGAGGGATATAACTTGTTGCAATCCAGAGAGGGGAAGACAATTTTGTTAGCCTTTAAATTGGGTTTGTATCGTCCAGGCCTCTCGGGTTAGAAATGATTGAAAACAAATATTGGGTCGGAGTTAGTGACAAATGTAGTTGATGCCTTCAGGTTTATAAGGCACCAGTACGTGAACATATGCTCTGTTTGTAAGACAAATGATGAGGCAGCCTCCTACAGCTTTCTGTTTCTAAAGGTTTAGAATGTGTCACCATTTTTCTTCTGTAATGGCCTCAGGTATCCTTTCTTTTATCAAACCAGCTCTCACGTTAACATACAGATACTCAGGCATTAATGGCATTTCTAAAACGTGCAGAAGCAAACCAAGTTATTTCTATTGACAAATAAATGTTTTCACATTTTTGACATTAAGGTTATTAATAGTGAATTTAAATGTTCCTTTAAGAAGACAAATAAAACCTTTACCATTTAGAGGAGAAACTGCAAACCTCTGGGTCTCTAGATAAATCTCTTTGCGTCCTTCAACCTTTTAATCCAATTACGTTATTACTGATTTTATAATATATCTTTTCTTTGTGCATGTAATTTAAATTTTCTTGCCTCTGAAGATAATTTTTAATATTTTCACTTAGGCTAATGTGATGTAAGTTTTCAACTACATATACATTTTTCTAATCTACTGGTGCCAGGTGCTGCCGTTATCCCACCAAACTGGTCCGTTTGTGCTTTCCCTTTGTTTTATTACTTTAAATGAAACTAAAGTGTCCACATTTGAATTTAAACTCAAATGCCATTCTTAGCTGATAACAAGTGTGAAAACAAACTTTACTCAACCATTCCATGTAAATGGACAATATAATACTAACTCTGGGTGTCTGGAACAATTAAATTCTTTTCATTTTGAATTGTGCTATTATATAGAAAAGACAAACCAAGATCTACGGTCCACAAAATATTTTAGTGAAGCAAGCCCAAATGTTCAACTTGCTGTGTGACTTCTGGCAAGTTCCTTAATGTCTCTGAGCTTCTTCACTAAGGATGGGGTTAATAATGCCTACTCATAAGGATGTTGTGAGGATAAGATGAGACAATCAATTCTCTGGATCTTGTTCGTAAGGCATGTCCTAAAGCCTTCACAACATTTCTGAGAAGAAGGGGTTAAACTTCACTATTGGACAAAGAGAAAAGGACCCCAATGATGAAAGAGCAAAGCAATACAAAGTCCAAATCAATGGCTTGGATTTTGGCTTTCAGGATGACTTTAAATATACAGTATATAACACATATGATAGAAAAATCCAGGGGAATATGCACAACATGTGAAAAGCGGTAACCTTGAAAACTGGAATGTTTGAAGTTGTTTATAATAAGCATACATTACTTTTGTGATAAGAAATTCTAATAAATATTAAAAGTAAAAAGTGCCTAGGATATGGTAGGTACTCAATTAATATGAGTTTCTTTTTTCATCTTCCAGATTCACCAGCTATAAAAATAAAAGCATTCATTTATGCGCTCATGCTAATAATTATTGACTACCTACTAATTCTGAGCTCTTCTAGGTGCTGAGGATTCACAGTGGAAGATAATAGACAAGTCGTGGTCTTTCCTATCTGTCAAGGCATAGGCACAAGTAATAAAACTTTCAAAATTCCCTGTAAGGAAATTTTTCTTTTTAAAGACACTTAAACATTTCTGAGGAGAAATCTTTTTCTTCTTTCTTTTTTTTTTTTTTTTTGGTGAGGAAGATTGGCCCTGAGCTAACATCTATCGCCAAGCTTCCTCTTTTTTCTTTCCTTCCCCAAATCCCCAGTGCGTAGTTGTATATCCTAGCTGTAGGTCCTTCTAGTTCTTCTCTTTGGGATGCCACCTCAGCAAGTCTTCACAAGCAGTGCTAGCTCCATGCCCAGGATCCAAACTGGCAAACCCCAGCCCACCAAAGTGGAGTGTGCAAACTTAACCATTACACCACAGGACTGCCCCAGAAATTTTTTAACAGTTTTCTCTCAGTCTGATTCTCTCTTAATTAAATTCATAACACAGAGAATCTCCCCACCTGAAAGTTGGCCACTACCTTCTGAGAAGTAATGTTAGAAAAATATTTCAGGAATATATCAACAAAATATAAATTGCTGTGATACCATGACATCATTTTGTGAGTAAAACATTAATAAGCTTATATTTGCTTGCACTATTTATGTAATTTCTGTTTTTATAGGTCAAATGGCCAAAAAGCAGTTTTACATGGTTTAGCTTAATGTTTGCTATCACAATAGTTTTAAGACAATATTGCATAAAGATTTCAATGAAGATCCCCACATAATAAATGCATTTCACATTTTATAAACCTTGACTTGAGTGCAGCTAAGAATTCCTAGAATAGTTTTCTAGACTTCGTCTTTTTTTTTTTTTTTTTTTTGCTGAGGAAGATTCACCCTGAGCTAAGATCTGTGCCAATCTTCCTCTATTTTTCTTTTGTATGTGGGACACTGCCACAGCATGGCCACCAACGAGTGGTATAGGTCTACACCCAGGTACCAAGCCTGGACCACTGAGGCAGAGCACGCCCAACTTAACTACTAGGCCACAAGGCCAGCCCCATCTAGACAATTTGTGTGTGAGGAAGACTGGCCCTGAGCCAACGTCTTCCTCTTTTTGCTTGAGGAAGTTTGTCACTGAGCCAACATCTATGCCAATCTTCCTTTCTTTTTGCATGTGGGACACCACCACAGCATGGCTTGATCAGCAGTGTGTACGTCCGCACCCGGGATCTGAACCTGTGAACCCTTGGCCACCGAAGCAGAGTGCATGAACTTAACCACTATGCCACCAGTCTGGCCCCTTTCTAGACAATTTTTGATATCTACATGAATGGATGGTAGCAGCAACACAAATAAGCCAAATTGACTGAAAATCCAAAAATTATTCACATATGGCTTTCAAATATTCCCCAGAAAGTACAAGGATATATGCTTAGTGAATTACATCAACAAAACGTCTGACCATCTGTTCCATGAAACCATATCAATAACTCAAAAGCAGGGTGTGCAGAATGGAGAATCCTCCAGTACCTCAACGAATTTGTCGTGCCGATGATTTAAGAGAGCAAACTTTAGCAGAGTACGTCTCATTCCACAAACAAAGAAAATTTTCCTTGGTCTGTACAGAATCATTGTCCCTTCCTCATTAATACCTTTATTGACAGAAGCTATGAGCGGTAACAACACCAAGGAAAACAACAAAGTAAAACAACCTGAAGAAGCAGCTGCTTAGAGTAAATTTATGTAACCCTAAACAGGGTTAAATTTGTGCAACCCTGAAGTGTTTCCTGGCACTCTTAGGGGAACTTGAAATGAGCGCCAACGTTCAAGGAAGAAACTGCAGATACCATGATGGGATTTCTGTACTGCCACAGAAGTCAATATTCATAACCATCCTGCTTCTGACACACCTCCTTGAGCAAGGAATAGGGAATCTAGGGCTTGGTACTGACTGGGATCCTAGGAGCTCACAGTGGAGGGAGTAAATGGAGTTGGCCTCAGGGAGGGAGACCTGGGAAGCAAAAGTTCAATTGAGCAGACAGCACAAACAAGCTTCTAAATGCAGGGTCAGGAGCCATTGGCAGGTGCAGTGGGGTGAAGCCTGTGGTTTAACCTAAGGACAAATTTAATTCTCATAACTTCCTTCTGTCATATATGCTATTATTCCTCTGTATTTTAGTCCTACCTTGTTTGTACACTCTATAAGCTAGACATAATTAACCAATGCTTGAATAGATTTAACCATCATGTTAAAAAAAATTGCCCACTATTTTTTCTTACATCTCTTCCCTTCCTTCTAAGGATACTTTTCTTACTGAGATACAATTTCATACTTATTTCAGCTAAAGTCTGTGGATTGTACACTTTTCTTTGTCTAAAATATTTCTTATTTTATCCTCTTTTTTAACAGATATATGTATTATATACACAAATATATATAGTATTTTGTTGGAGTATAACAGAGAAATGCATATAAGACTGACATATATAGCTTGACAAATTTTTGTTCAATGAACACATCAATATAACCCAAACCAGGGAAAGAAATGGACCATTACTGTCACTCCAGAATCTTTCTTCATGCCCCATTTCAGCTATTACTCACCTGGCCCAAAATAACTACAGTCCTCAAAGGTTAATTACTTCTAACACCACAGACTAGGTCTGCCTGTTTGGGAACTTTATATAAACGGAGTTATGCATGTAGTCTTTCGTTTGGGCTTCTTTCATTCCACCTTATGATTGTAACGTCCAGTCACATTTTATAGAGGGTTTCTTTTTGTTTGTTTTATTTATCATTGCTGAATATATTTCATTGTTTGATTATAACACAGTTTGTTTCACCATTGTACTGTTGTGTACGTTTGGATTGTTTCCAGTCATAAGCTACTATAAATCAGGCTTAATATGAACATTCTGGCACCTGTCTTTGATGCACATATATCTACAGGTTTCATAGAGATATATACGTAGTATATGATATGTTCACCTTAAGTAGATAATGCCAAACACTTTTCCAAAACAGTGCTACCATGTTATACTTCCACCAGCAGTGTAAGAGATTAAAAGATAATTTTCAAAAAAGGGTAAAATTATAACTCTCGTACAGACATAAAAATGAACACATTAAACATTTTATTTAATACCTTTAATGAGAGAGGCAGGCCAATGTTATAATCAGTTTGAAAGAGAAGTCAAAGAAAAAACATATTTACGTGGAGCTAAAAATAGCTCAAAGGTAAGAAGCAGTGATGGAATCAGATAAGCGGAAAGAGCACGCCCTATGGAGACAATGCATTGTTGTAACATAGCTTACAGACAAAGAAAAACTAGAATCAAATGACTTCTAGGAGTGTCCTCTAGATGATAAACAGTTTTTCATTGAAACACATTTTTTTTCGCTACAAAGAGTTCCAACTGATTCACAAACTCTCCAACCCTTATCAGTTTTTTACATTTTAACTATATTAATGGCTTTGCATTGTGGTTTTAATTTGGATTTCACTGATGATTTATAACCATGAACATGTTTTCATATGTTGATTGGCCCACTGGCCATCTTTTTTGGTTGAAGGTCTATTGAAGAAATTTGTCGTCTTATTCTAGTCTGTTGACTGTTTTTTACTTGTGCATTTGCAGGAATTCTTTACATACTGTGGACACAAGTCCTTTGTCAGCATATATGTAGGTAGGCAGGTATTCATCTGTGGTTTGCTTTCTCACTTACTTAATGGCATCTTTTAATAAACAGAAGAAATTACATTAAAATATTCCTTGTTCAATTCTATTCTTGAATTCCATATTTTAAATTCATTTGTTTATCTTAGCCCTCTGATGATCTCGCTGCATTTCTTATGGCTTCTAATTTTGCTTTTGAGATATGTGCTGTAAGTTTATTTATGTCTTTGCTTGCTTTTAAGGTCTATATTTTCTTTGCTCAGAAGACCTTTATTTTGACTCTAGGGTTATACAATTTAAATAACTTATGTCAGGATGTAAATTTACTTGCATTTAATCTACTCGGAATTCTTTGTATTTCCTAAATCTGAGTAATCAGGTCTTTCAGTAAAGCTCTTTCAGCAATTCTCTGCAAATTGATCTAAAACCTTGCAGCTCTCTCATTCCCTCTATTGCTCCTTCAGGAACTCATAGAAGACATTTGTCAGACATTTCCTTTCTCCTCCACATCTCTGAATTGCTCATATTTTCTGTCTCTGCATCTCACTCGGCTGCATTCTGTGTAATTTCTACAATCTGTTTGCTAGTTTATTAATTCACCCTCCAACTCAGTATAATCTGTTTAAAGCTATCCTTTGTGTTTTAAATTTCAATGGCAATGTTCTTTAGTTTTAAAAGTTCTACATGGTCCTTCTACTTATCTTTCTACACTTGTTTTACTTTTTCAGATTCTTATTCTTTTCTTTTTTATCCTTTCAATTATATCTTCAATCTTTTTTTTCCTTTTTTTTTGGTAAACACATGACATAAAAATTTACAATCTAACCATTTTTAAGTGTAGAGTACACGTGATCACAGTCAAATGATCTCTGATAAGCGTTCCAAAGACACACAATGGAGAAAGGATTGTCTCTTGAACAAAAGCCATATGGTCCTGGGCTTTTCTCTGTTAGGAGTTTTTGAGTACTCATTCAATCTCTATACTGGTTATAGGTCTTTTTAGATTTTTTATTTCTTCTTGATGTTACCTTGGTAAGTAGTCGTATGTTTCTAGAACTTTGTACACTTCTAGGCTATCCATTTTGTTGGAATATAATTGTTCATAGTAGTCTCTAAGGATCCTTTTTAGTACTGTGGCATCAGTTGCAATGTCTCCTCTTTCATGTCTGATTTTTTTTATTTTAAACTTCTCTCTCTTTTTCTTAGTATAGTTAAGGGTTTGTCAATTTTATTATTTCAAAAAAATAATTATTAGTTTTGTTATTTGTTTTCTTTGTCTATTCTCTATTTTGTTTATCTCTGCTCTAATCTTTATTATTTCTTTCCTTGTGCTAACTTTCAGTGTAATTTGTTCTTCTTTTTCCAGTCCTTGAAGTGTAAAGTTAGGTTGTTGATTTGAGATCTTTCATCTTTCTTAATATAGACATTTATTGCTATAAAATTCCCTCATAGTACTGACTTTGCTACATTTCTTAAGTTTTGGTATGTTGTGTTTTCATTTTCATTTGTCTCCATATATTTCCTATTTCTCCTGTGATTTCTTTTTGACTCCTTAGCTTTTCAAGAGTCTGTTGTTTAATTTCCACATACTCGTGAATTTTCCAGTTTTTATTTTGCTATTGATTTCTAGTTACATTCCATTGTGGTTGGAAAAGATATCTAGTATGATTTCAGTCTCCTTAAATTTAAGATTTGTTTCATGGCCTAACATGTGATCTAGTCTGGAGAATGTTCCAAGTGCACTTGAGGAGAATGTGTATTCTGTATATGTCTGTTAAGTCCAACTGGTCTATAGTGTTGTTCAAGTCCTCTGTTTTCTTACTGATATTCTGTCTGGTTGCTATGTCCATTATTGAAAGTGGAGTGTTGAAATCTCCTACTATATTGGTGTCTATTTTTCCCTTTAACTGTCAATGTTTGCATCATATATATGGATGCTCTCTTGTTAGGTGTATATTTATTTAAAATTGTTAGGAAGAATTGGTCCTTTATTTATCTCCTTCTTTGTCTCTTGTATCAGTGTCTGAGTTAAAGTCTATTTTATCTGATATAACGATGGCCAGTCTTGCTGTCTTTTGGTTACCATCTGCATGGAATACCTCTTACCATACTTTCACTTCCAACCTACGTATGTCCCTATATTTAAAGTGAGTCTCTTGTAGACATCATATAGTTGGATCCTGTTTTTTTATCCATTCAGCCACTCTATGTCTCTTGACTGGGGAATTTAATCTGGTTACATTTAAAGTAATTACTGAAAGGGAATAACTTACTATTGGCATTTTTAAAATTGTTTTAAACTGTTAACAACTTAACTTCAATTGCATTCATGAACGCTACTCCTTTACATCTCTCTGCCCCCACCTTATGTTACTGACGTCACCAATTGCATTTTTTATAATTTGTATTCATTAACATAGTTTTATTGTTATAAATCTTTTATGTTTTTATCTTTTAAATTTTATGCCTAAGTTAAAATGGATTTATGCACAACCATTATAGTATTACACAGTGCCATATTTGTATTTGTCCAAAATCCGTATATTTTCCTTTACCAGATAGCCTTATATTTTCATATGTTTTCATGTTGCTTTCTAGTTGCCTTTTGTTTCAACTTGAAGAACTCCTGTTAGCAATTCTTTAAGGCAGCTCTAGTTATAATAATCTTTCTCCAGGTTTATTTATCTGGGAAGATCTTTATTTCTCCTCCACTTTTGAAGGACAGTTTTGTCAGATATGGTATTCTTGGTTGGCAGAGTTTATTTTTCTTTCAACACTTTGAATACATCATCTAATCTCTTCTGGCCTGTAATCTTTTCGCTGAGAAATCTGCTAGTAATCTTATGGGAGCCCTCTTGTACATGATGAGTTGCCTCCCTCTTGCTGCTTTCAAAACTGTCTTTGACTTTTGACATTTGGATTTAATGTATATTGGTGTGTATTAATGTATCTTTAGGTTTCACATATTTTGAGCCCTTTGAACTTCTTGAATTTAGATGTCCATTTCCTTTCTTAGCTTTGGGAAGTTTGGGGTGATTAGGTTTTAAAATAAGCTCTCTGCTGCTTTCACTGTTTCTGGGTTCCCATATAGCACATATTGGTCTGCTTGATGATATTCCACAAGTCCTTTGGTTTATCTTTACTTTTCTTCATTCTTTTTCCTCTTTGCGTCTTCTGACTTGATAATTTCAGATAATTTCTCTTTGACTTTGCTGACTCTTTCTTCTGCTTGATCAAGTCTTCTGTTGAGCCCTGTGGTGAATTTTCAAATCAGTTATCGTATTCTTTAGCTCCAGAACTTCTGGGATTTTTTAATATATAATTTCTGTCTCTTTGATGATATTTTCATTTTGTTCATGGATCTTTAACTTGATTTTGTTTCATTGTCTATCTGTGTTCTCTTGTATTGCATCGAGTTTCAAGACAATTATTTTGAATTCTTTGTCAGGTAATTCATTGATCTCCATTTGTTTAGGAATGCTTTCTAAATATTTATTTTGTTCCTTTGATTATGCCATGTTTCCCTGATTCTTTGTGTGTCTTGTTATTTTTGTTGTGATTTGTGCATTTGAGAGCTCAGCCACTTCTCCCAGTTTGATAGACTGGCCTCATACAGAGAAGATCTTCACCAATCAGCCTTGCTAGAGATTCTGGGGGCCTCTAAAACCTTTCATGGTGATGTATCTTCTCTGGACTTGTGTTTGTAATTTCCTAATTTGAGAGCCTTGCTGGTTTCTTTTTCAGGAGCTTGTAATCTCTTTCTTTCTCTGGTATCTGCGGTCCTGCAGGCTCTCTGGAGCTGCCACAAACTACTTAACTCTTTTTTTTTTTTTGCTGCTGCTGCAAGGTATCCAAAGTACACTATTTCCATCAGTTCTCCAAATCAGGAGTAAGAAACCAGTCTCTCAGGCAGCACCTCCAAAAGCTGGAATGATGGACATTGGGTCCACTCATCTCTTTCCCTCCTGAGGGAAAAGATGTGAATTGGCCTCTTCTTCCTGATATCAGTGAATTGTGCTGGCTTGGGGAAGGGACTGATGCAATTGAAATGAACTGGCTTTTCTTACTGTTTTAACGTGGCTCTTCTTGGCTCCTGAGCTTTCCTGGGGTAGCGCAACTTCCTAAATTGTTACTGGAGTTTTCACAAAGTCTTTTTGGACCACTTATATTTGTTAAGTTAGAGTTTCTTTAAGGCAACAAGGTTTACGGCTTCCCTTTTGGTCATCCTGCTAATGTCACTCTCCTGTCTTCAATGGTTTTTAGCATACTGTTTTGAATGTTATTCTCAAGTTATCTATCGTGATATTTTTGGTGGACTATTACTGCTGTTTGTTGTTTCAGCTGAGTCTTATTTGGCATATATTTCTTTTCTTTTTTTTTTTTTTTTTTTAAGATTTTATTTTTTCCTTTTTCTCCCCAAAGCCCCCCGGTACATAGTTGTGTATTCTTCGTTGTGGGTTCTTCTAGTTGTGGCATGTGGGACGCTGCCTCAGCGTGGTCTGATGAGCAGTGCCATGTCTGCGCCCAGGATTCGAACCAACAAAACACTGGGCCGCCTGCAGCGGAGCGCGCGAACTTAACCACTCGGCCACGGGGCCAGCCCCTTGGCATATATTTCTTTCTTGTGTATTTATGACTTGGTATTGTGAGCTCACCATCTCTGACTGAGAATACTATTCAGACTGAGTTGAGGTCTTGGGCTTGCAGAGCAATTTTTCATGCATCAGCTAGTGACACTACTATCAGAAGACCAATCTAATGACAAAACCCTGCATCATAGACTCCTGGATCATGCAACTAATGTAAATACAAAACCCCCATATGATGTGAATACATTCCTAGAGTCACAAATTCTCAGAGAAACCTTTCAAATTTGTATATTTACTCAGACCTGAGACAGAACTGGCAAACCTCTTTGTCATCACCCTGAGTTGGTAGTCAAATTCTCCTTCCTTTTTTTAAAAGTTTCAAGTTCTAATCTTAAAAACAAAAAATGTTTCGTTTTTTTTTTTTAATATCAGTGTCTGCTCAAAGATTGCCTCTTATCCAGAGCAAAGGTATTTCTTATGTCATAATTTTTCCTCTACTACTTTGGAAGTTATATACTCTATTTGTAACTTACCAACACATAAAATAAATCAATATCATTACCTTCCTCCTGAATAATGTAAGGCACTTAAAACACTTTAACATCAATCACTTCTAACTTACAGATTATAATTATCTCATATTTTTGGTATATGCCTCTTAAAATTTCATAAAACTTTATTATTTTTGCCTCTTATAATCAATGCTTGTTTAACCATATACTTCCTACTTTCTTTGTTCATAAGTTTTGCTTGCATGTGAAATCATTTTCCTTTTGTCGAAATTACATGCATTAGAATTTCCCTTTAATGTGGGCCTGTTGGTGGTAAAATTTCTTGGGTTTGTTTGTCTGAAATTATCTTTTTCGTATCTCCATTTTGAAAGATATTTTCACTATGTATATGATTTTAGATGAACAATTATTTTATCTGAATATATTGAAAATATCTTTTCATTATCTTTTGGTCTTCTTGAGAACTCACTTTTCAATCAAAATTTCACTTCTTCAGAAGATGATCTGTTTCATTCTCTCTTTTGCTATAAAGATCTTTCCTCAGTATGTGGAACTTTTCAAATTCACTACACTGGATCTATATGTGCGTTTCAGGCCATATTTGAATCTAAGGATAGGAGTCCTTCATAATTTCTGGACAATGTTCAACCATTTCTCTGAACTTATCTTTAAATATTTTTAGTTCTTTGTCTCTCTCTGTTATATTCTGATTAATTTTTTCACCAACTCTCTCTTTAGCTCTGGCTAAACTGCTGTTAAAACTACCCATTAAATGTTTATTTTAATACATTATATTTTAATTCTAGGAATTCTATGTGGTTGCTCTTCAAATCATTTTGGTCATTTTAATAGTCTTTTACCCCATACTGCTATGTTGAATCTACTTTTAAATTTCTTTTATTGTTGATATGGCCTGAATTTTTGTATCCCCCTAAAAGTCATACGTTAAAATCCTAAACCCTAAAGATGATGGTAAGAGGAGGTGAAGCCTTTGGGAAGTAATTAGGTCGTAAAAGCAGAGCCTTCCAGAATGGGATTAGTGCTCTTATAAAAGAGACTTCACAGAGCTTCCTAGGCCCTTCCACCACGTGACCACACAGCGAGAAGGTGCTATCTATGAACCAGAAAGTGAGCCCTCACTAGACATCAAATCTTCCAGTGCCTTGATCTTGGACCTCCAGCCTCCAGAACTGTGAGAACTACATCTCTTTTGTTTATAAGCTACCCAGTCTGTGATGTTTTGTTACATTGCAGCCTGAATAGAACATACTAAAATAATTATATTGCATGTAAATTATATTCTGGAACTGATACTTCTTGTTTGCGAATTCTCAGCAGATTTGATTCTGCTATCTATTATTTCTGCTGAATGCAATCCATGATGACATGTTTCCTTGAATGTTTTGAAATTTCTCACTCTGAGACCTCACATTTCTTAAAATTTTGTCTGTGAAAACTATGAGAGTCCTGGTATGAAATGTTCATATCTCCAGAGAGAATTATTGTTTTTATCTGCCAGGTATCTGTCTGGAGTCTATCAGACCTGCCATGTAACATGGATTTGGGTTGGAAATTCATCTGAGGTCCAGTTTTTAGATATTAATTTTCAAAGGAGATTTCTCACATCTCTTCTCAACACCAAGGTTCAAGACAAATACCTCTCCTGCAGTGGAATCCCATGAGGACCAGGTTTGTTGGTGAGCACCTATACACTGGTAAAATAATCCTTCAGGGTGTTCTATTCCATTTTTACCACATGAGACAAATAAGTTCAAGGCCTAAGCCAACTCCACCACTCTGTTTACTCCAAGGGATCTGCTTTTACTTAGTTTTTGACCTCTAAGTATGCTTTATATTCTTGTTAGCTCTTTAATGCATCTTTATATATTCAATGGTGGGGGGGAGATCAGATTATAAAATCTATCAGACTACTAGGAAAAAATGGCAGTTTTTTCTTTCTAGTATATATTTTTACTAAGCATGAAGCCCCTCAAAGGATCCAGCTTTAAGCAGAGTGGCCTCAGTTACAACTCTCAAATATGTGGGCTTCACACCTTTTCCCCTGGCTCTATGTGGGCATTAAAGCCTCAACACACATACTACCTCAGCCAACACCCTCCCATCATTCTCACCCTCTTTCCTCAAATAGGACATCTGCAGAGTTTTAGTTTCCTCTTTGTTTTTATCCCCTGGACATTTTAATTACTTTATTTAAAGTTCAGTCTGCATTTAAAAGAACGTTTGTGATATTTTATCATTATTTTTATAGCATTCCTAGACTTTTATAGCAGATGTATAATCAGGTTATAAATTCTACCAGATTCTCCCTTAAAATTTGGCACACCTATTCAATGAAAGTCAATGGAGTAAAAAATAGAATCATATTTGCAAATTTTTAAATAGCCAATTATATGGCTTCATTCAGCTGACATTTATCAAGTCATTTTGTACTATATGGAATTTATATTCCCTTGAAAGTTGAATATAATGTCTTGCACATTTTTAATAACAATTTTTATGGCATTTTTCTTTCAGTTTGCAATCATATTGTCATGTTTGGGGACAATATTCTGTTTGTTTTCTCTATCACAAATGTTTCATTTCCATCTCAAGTGCAGTACAGCAATACAATTCTGACACTAACTACCTTAGTACCAGACTTCACAAGTTTAAGTGTTCAGTCCTCCACAAGCCTTCCCTCACTTCAGATGCCAACCACAAGTCTCTGGGGCACCCACACTTCTGCCTGGTAACTTATAAATTCAAGGTTTCCCACAACCCCCTCAGCTTCAATAATTCACTAGCATGACTCACAGAATTTAAGAAAATGCTATATTTAACATTATAGTTTTATTATAAAGTATTCACTCAAGAACAACCAAATAAAGAAGAGACACAAAGGAAAAAGTCTGGGAGAGTCTGCCACACAGAGCTTCTACGTCCTCTTCCAAAGGAGTTGGGCACGTCACCCTCCCTGTATGTCAGTAGGTTCAACCACTGAGAAGCTCCACTGAACCTCTGTGTCCAGAGTTTTCATTGGGGTTTCATTATGCAGGCATGATTGATTGAATCACTGGCCACATGATATCACTCAATCTCTAGTCTTCCTCCCCTCGCTGGAGATCAGCCTGGCCCAAAGTTCCAACCCTCTAATCATGTGGCTGGCCTTTCTGGTGAGGAGTCCCTATCCTGAAGCTATGTATGGGCCCAGGGTGAGTCACCTCATTAGGATAACAAAGACACTTATCATTCAGAAATTCTGTGGGTTTTTGAAGCTCTGTGCCAGGAACTAGGGACAAAGATCAGATATATTCTTTATTATACCACAAACATAGATGCCAAAAATAAAATACAGTAATCTAGGAAGTACTTCAGAAAACAAATAGACAATAGAAGTAATGAATAGGTCAATTAATTCCTAATATATATTAATACTAGTGTGTGATTTTAAATAATCTAGGTGCAAATTTATAATTTTAACCTCATCTTTTACATGTGTATGGTATTTAAACATTAAAAAGAAAAAGGTTCTCATATACTACATCCTTCCATTGTTATGTCCAATTTGCAAAGTAGTATAAATGTCAATTTTATAGATAAATTAAGATTTAATGACTTACCTAAATTCACAAAATACGTAGCAAATCTAGAGTAAAACGGACTCTAAATTAAGTGATCTCCAGCTAACATCATAGCTTGCTCCTTAAGACCTGTGATTCTTATCAGATAAAATAGAATGCATTTTTTGTTTATTATTTTGTTTCTATGCTCCCTCACCACCATCAACAGGGATGAAGTCATCTTTGCCTTTAAATTCCTTCAGAGTCTCTGACCATAGCCAATTAATCCTGTTGTTGCTTTGACCTGAGAGAAGGATGTTAATTTGGCTAACAAGCACTCAGTTATTTGCTTTTTGTAAGTTAGAAGCTAGCTAAAGAAGCTAATGGTAAAGTAAAAAACTGCTGTATTCCTTTCTCTCACGGAAGGAAGGCCTCTGCTGAACTTGATTTAATGCAAGTGCAGAACTGCATAATGAATATTGCATTTTCCATTTCTATAGTGAACTAAAATAACCTATTGTGAGTGTTAGAATGTAATAATCCATACATTATTATGTTTTATTGACAGGATTTTACATTCTAGAATCCATTCAGGCATATCCAACCCCAAATACCTTTAACCAAACTTAATTCTGTGCATGAAATTTATTATATACATCATCACGCTTTTTACCTAACTGCACAACATTTAATTTCATGAGTGTAATAGAACTGTAGACATTAGTTCAATTTCCATATATTGGATAGGAAAAAACTAAAATTTTCTTTTTAATGTGATAGAGAGTGAACAGTTACACCATTACACTTAATTGAAACTAATACTCAGTTAAAATGATTCCTTCTTCCAGATTCTTTTAAAAAAATAGAGGTGATGGATCAATTAAAATCAGGAAGTTTCACAAAAATAACTCATCAAACTGCATTTAGGCCAGCATATATTCTATATAGGGCACACAAAAAATGCCTTTCTTTTATATTTTTAGTTAGTAATCACTTTTTATGTCTAGAATTTAAACAAGCATCTGATTTCTCTTCCAATATATGCAAAGGGTATTTTGACATAGAGAAGCATAGCAAAGTAAGACATATTGTAATAATTAACTGAATTATTCCTGGCATGCTGTGAACAATTACAGAATTAATAACCACCCAACCACATGGTGTTACGTTGGAATAAATTGACCGACAAGGTTTCTCAGCTAGGAAATGAAGCTCAGATAGATCATCAATAAAAACGGTGCTGACGAGCATCCTTGTGAGAACTCCAGGGTTTCACGTTTACAAAATATGGCTGTGGTAACTGTGCTTAATGATTGGAAGAAGGTATTTAAAAATTCATTTAGAATATCTTGCCCTTTTTAATTGCCTACTGAAAGACACAATGTTTGATGGTCACTAATGTACCATACAATCTACATTTAATTAAATACCTGTAATTTCTGAAAGCCACTGAGAAAAAGTCTTTCCTAAATAAAGAAAAAAGCAAAAGGGAAAAAAAAAGTAAGAGTTGCAGCTTGCTTGTGCCACATGCATCCATATTAAGGATGATATTGGATAAAAGACAATTTCCGAATGACTGATGCCATATGCCATACTATGAGATAATATGTAATCTGATGTGAGATTATATAACCTGTCTTACCAATACATTTATTAAAAGGTTCAAGTTAAAAGAAATAACTAAAAGATCAGCGATAGTACTGATATTTGCATTTTTATTTTATTTTATTGTATCTACACTTTTTGTACATAGCTATTAACTTTAACTCAGAAAAAAATATTAAGGAAGGAACAAGAGTGAGGGGAGGAAGTTTGGGATATTGCAAATGTCACTGATGTGAAGGTCTTAAAATATTTTCAGACTAATTGGGTTCATGAGGATATGATAACTAAAATCATACTCTGCTGAAAACAGGAGGAATTAACTTCTAAATGACTTTCAACTCCCTCCTCACTCTGTTCATTCTTCCCAGCAGCCTGAATCACAGCTTCCAGCTCAACCTAGATGCAACTGTTTCTCTCTATTTTTTTCCCTTTTTCTGTTGAACATATCCACTGATATGCCCCATAAATACTTCAAACTCAATGTGTTCAAAACTAAACTTAGCCTGTTTGTCCCTCAAATCCCTTCTTTTATGCTCCCTACCAGTTCTCACTAGAATGATATGTCTCCTCGTCCTTATTCCTTATATCCAATTAGCCCCCAAATCCTCTCATTGCTCCTATCATCGGCCTTGATCTTATCTGCCTTTCTCTACCCGATTTTCCACATTTTCTCAAAGGGCCTCCATGTCTCCACCCTCACCTCATTGCAACCCATGCTCACATTACTGTCAGTAGAATCTTGTAAGTCTTTTGCTTAAAACTTCAAAAGACCAAATGTTCTCAGCATAAAATGCCAGTTTCTCAACATGAGATACAAGGCCCTCAAGAACTGAGTCTTGCACACCGTTTCATCTTCAGGTCTCCCCACTTTCTCTCTTGCCCATAGGCTCAAGTCATATTGACTTATCAGAAGCTTCCTGCATGTGCCAAGCCCACTTAGTGATCTTTGCCTTTGCACATGCTGCTTCCTCTGTCCAGAAAGTCCTTCTTTTATCCTCCTCCCTGACTACAGCTCTATCTATTATGCTTATTGATACTAAAATCTAAATTCAGAAGGCACCTTCTCTAGAAAACTTTTCTTGATCCCACTTCCATCCCAATATGAGCTAAATGCATCTTTCCTAAAGACATGGGGTTGCCTCTACTAGAGTCATTTTCAAAATATTATCACAATTACTAATGCTCTTGGTGGCCCCTCCAACTAGACAGTGAATCCTCATAGCAGGCAGATTTCCCTGGGAATCAGACTCTGAAGTGTAGATGTGCATGTGGAAAGTTTACTGGAGAGTGTTCTTCTGTTCTCAGGATCAAGAATTGTGGGTAAGTGAAAGAAGCAGGACTGGACAGAAGGAGAAATTGAACCGTGAATTGATGCAGTGACAACAAAAGCCTCAGCCAATCTTACGGGGACTCTGAAGCTGGGATGGCCCTTCAGAATTGTCCCAAATTGACGCAAGAGAAATAATCCCCATATTGACCAGTCACTGGATGTGGGCTTCCTCTGAGAAGTGAGCATGATCTTGGGTGAGGTGGCTTCCTTCAGCTATGGGCAAGGCCCAAGGAGAGACTCAACTAAGAGCTGTCAGCCACCAACATTCCAAGCAGCTGGGGTGAAGGTACATGGGCAGAGAGAACACCATGGAATCCACCACAGCTCCTTAAAGACAAAAACTTTTCTTCATTCATTTTTATGTGCCCTAGGCTAGCAGAGCCCTGAATTATAGGAGGCATTCAAAAAATAAATGTTTATTGAATGAATGCATAGTATGATTTTTAGTCAAATTCATCTTTCTGAAAGCAATCTGTGCTGCAGATACCTTATGTTCAATCTGAAAATAAGGACCAAAGAAAATATAAAGTGCAGAATAAATAGCTTTTAATCTAACTGCAGTCTCTTGGCTTCTTAGAAGACTCATAATGATCCTCTGTCTGTAATCTCCCCAAGAGAATGAAAAGTTAAAAACATGGCAGCCAGGACTGAAATACTGAAGAAAAGTCATTGTGTTAAAAGGACATTCATATAGTTTTTCATTTGAAGAAAATGCAAGGCTGCAGCATCCCTAGTATTAGTTGAATTCCAACATTCTGCTCTTATTTACATTTGGTAAAACAAGGCCATGAGGTGGCCAAGTGTAGACTTGGATGGTTATTTTAGAAGCTAGCACATATGCTAATGAGATAAGCAAAATAGGAAATGCCTTTGAAAACACTATGCATGTTTCACGCTTAAATTTTACCTGAGAAATAGAGAAAAACAGGAAAAATGACACAAACTTGGTTCAGGTCTGCTAATACTCAGCAGAGACACATGATGAGCAAGATTAGGGGTGATGAGATGGCTGGAGTGGCTACTGTGAAGAGAAATGATGATCATAGCTATTCAGTAAGTTAGGATCTAAGAAATCAAGGTGTCAATTGACACACCACCAAAGAAACTGAAAAATCACTGAAGATCACAATAGGTGGTGGTGTAGAGAGAAAAATCATGTCAGGTACTGAAGTCATTGAGTTTGGGGAAGTGGGTCCTTTTGGGAGCCAATAAAAGATAACGATTGCAGTGATTCAAAAGTCCATAGGGAGACTTGTAAATCAACTCCCAAGAAGCAGCAGCGAAAAGGGGAAATTATTCCATCTCCCATACCTACACTCACTAACTGAGAGAGTTGTAGCTATGAGCCCCACCTCACGGAGGGCATTAAATAGGACAAGAGTGTGGAACAGTCAGGGAAGATCCAAACCCCTATAGGTCTCAACACTCTGATTTACATCAGAATCACACAGGAGTACAGCCAATTTGCTGTAATAGTTGTTTTGAAGTGTGAATTTGTTCCAACATTATTGGTATGTTAGGTAACCATTTGAGCATAACGCAAATTTCACTTTTGCTTATGTGAGATTTCTTCTGGAGAAACACAGGTGAATTCCAAAACTTGCACCCAACTGAACCAAGTCACAACGGAATACACAAAATGCACACATGCACACACTTGAAACTTCTACCAACCCCCTCACTTCGCCACACGTGTTACAAGCCAAAATCATGCACATCTGGCGTTACAACTTTCTACTCAATGTCAGAAAACACCCCTTGCATAATTTACCAATCACCTCCTGGTGCCCACTTCCACAAGCAAACTTCAGGTCTTTTTAAGGATAAAGGACCATTTCTACTGCAGTATTTATGCATTTCTCAGTCATTTAACATATGTTAAACTGTACTGCTGTGTTCACTAGTTTCCCATCTTTTTTAATGTATCACTAATGAAGTTTTTGAATACTGTGTTTCTCATTCCACTTTCCTCATAAGCCCTGCGGTCTTTATTGTGTAGTTTTGTATAGTGCAGTGATTTACAGCAAGACATATGTCACCTTATACCAGAATTGACTGTATTTGTTTAAAAATGCTGATTCTCATGGTTTCTCCCAAGATTCTAATTCAATAGGTTTAGGGTGGGGCCAGCATAGTGGACAGCTTTTTTCTCTTTTTTGCCTACCAGTTTCCAAGTGTTCTTCCAATTTTGGATAAGTACTCCATTATTCAAACTTAGGGCAAATTAAGATGCAGATATATGGCCAATGGATTTTCTTACTAGAGACAGCAATTTGGAATGACCCAAGAATGAATCTAGAAAAATAAAAAGATGGTTGAGAAGTTATTCTGAGAGACAGTAGAAGCCATGGCATCCAGAACAGGGTGGAGGCAGTGACAAAAGTCTAGTAGCCATGGTGCCAGAGGTGGAACCCAACCGTACTCATCACCACAGCAGGCTCCATTGCCCAATCATCATTAGCTCTTGCCTGTTCTCCAAGCCTTGGTTTCCAGCCTCTATGTCAACTTTGTGAACTACCCAACAGCCTACTGCTGATAAATTTTCTTTTCTATTTAGGAAAGCCATACATGCAAAAATAAACCCTGGCACTAGTTCATCCTCAGATCTAACATTATAACAAACACTCTGATGATTCTGACAAGGGTGCTCTGTAGAATTCCATTGGAGAACTTTGGTTCTTAAGTAGATCACAGAGCTATTATTTTTTTAAATTTATCTTTATTTTGTATTATTTTTGCTGAGGAAGATTAATCCTGAGCTAACATCTGTTGCCAATCTCCCACATTTTTTGCTTGAGGAGATTAGCTCTGAGCTAATATCTGTGCCAGTCTTCCTCTACTTTATATGTAAGTCACCGCCAGCATGGCTGATGAGTGCTGTAGATCTGCGCCCAGGATCTGAACCCACAAACCCGAGCCACTGAAGCAGACAACGCTGGACGTAACCGCTACACCATGAGGCCAGCCCCCAGAGCTATTATTTGAAGTAGTTCAACCTTGTAACTCTTTAAATTCACCAGCCATTTAATTTTTTTCCTTCTTCTGCTATCTGTGTTACCAACCATTAGAATTTTTTTAAAAATGTGAACTTTGCCACATCCAGGCAGAAGTAGTATTTCTGGAGATATTCATGCATTTTGGACGTGAGGGAGTGGGAAAAAAACGATACATTTTCCTCTACTTTCCTCAACTCTGATCATTTTCTCTAGACCAGAATAATAAAGTTACCAATTTTCTAAACGATCGTACTTTGTACTAAGAGAAAAAGGCCTAGTACCTATGAAAACTACAAAAAAGAATAAAATCTTCCAGCAAGCTTTTTGGTCATCAAGATTACTCATATCCCCTGAAAAACATAAATTTGGAGGGGGAATAAAATTTTATTTCAGAATGAATCACAAGTTTCATACATTTTCCCCAGTCACTCATTTCTACTTCCTCAAAATATTTCCACTTTTTAAAATCCGGCTGCTTTGATAGGTGGAAACATATAGTGAAGCAGGTAATGTTTTATGAGTCATGTCAGTTCAAGATACTGACCTCGTTGCCTATTAAAAAATGTACTGCTTATTCTGTGTATCTCTAAGGATTCAGCAAGTAGCCCAGTTAAATACGGGCCGTGTTATACCTCATACATGTTGTTAATATGTTCTTGCAAAAATGCATATGTGTATGAGTGATATGTTCTTGCAAAAGTACATATTCCTTGATTACTCATATAGTGTTTCATGATAACTAACAAGCTGTATGAGTGGGCCTCAGTTTCCTCATCTGTAAAATGAAGGGGTTGCAATCAATGACTTCTCTGGCCCATTCTAGTTCTAACATTCTACTGTTTATATAAACACCAACAGAAGTTTGTTGTATGCATCCTTATTTCTTATTCAAAATGGTTAAGAAATCCATTTTAATTGTTCATATCATAAACAATCATCTCCTAATTACTTTTTAAAAATATGAATCCCTATTTTCCACTTCCAAGTTGACTTAGAGTTCAAAGATTTTTATTGTAATCCTGTGCATTATAATCATTAATTTTACTGCCACCGAATATTCAAAGGTAATCCCTTCTCAAGGAGCAAGTTACACAGCGTATTTAAAAGAATGGTGAGAAATCAAATCACTAAACCACTACAGTGAGACCTCAATGATCCAGCAATGGTAGTAAAATTGGCCATTTTGTATAACTGAATTTTTAAGTTAATAGCATCGGCACCTACAGGGTAAACTCCTTAGCAGAAATGTCCCTACATTCAACTGACACCTTTAGGAAGAACATACTAACCTACTCTTTTATGAAATATTAGATAAAACTTGAAAAATAAAGCTTAAAAGTGGGAAATATCTTTTCAGTTTTATAAGAGAAATTGTACATCTATTTAGTTTTTAATAGACTTAATTTTTTATAGCAGTTTTAGGTTCACAGCAAAATTGAATGGAAAGTACAGAGATTACTCCCTGCCCCCCCACATGCACAGCCTCCACATTATCAACCTCTCTCACCAAAGTGGTGCATTTATTACAGCTGATGAACCTACACTGACACATCATAATCAGCCAAAGTCTATAGTTTACATGAAGGTTCCCTATTGGCGTTGTACATTCTGTGGGTTTGGACAATTTGCAATGACACGGATCCATCATTATCATACGGACTGCCCTAGAAATCCTCTGTGCTCTGTCTGTTCATCCCTCCCTCTCTGCTATCCTCTAGTAACCGCTGAAATTTTGCTGTATCCACAGTTTTGCCTCTTCCAAACTGTGATATAGTTGGAGTCATATAGTATGTAGTCTTTTCAGACTAATAGAGAGCCTGGACCATTACTTGGGCCTCCTCACTCCAGTTCCAGCATCTTCTTCACTGTACAAGGGCTTGGTAGTGCTGCCCGTCTGCCGTGGCTAGTGGGCAGGTGTCCTGGGGCTTAGGAAAAGCACATCTTTTCAACATCCCTCAGGAGCGAAAGCCAGTTAAGCATTATCTAGGGGAATATACTGAGACTGAGTCACTATTTATTATTGATTAAAGCCCTCAGACTAAGTGAAGTCATATGTTAAATTGTAGGCTTTTGTCCAGAAAAGAAGCAAATAATTTCTGCCTTGTGGAACAGATAACTCCAAAGACTATGGTTTATTACACTGTAAGACATTCACCTCTTTTGTATCTAAGCCAGAAACCTCGGTCACTTTCCTGATTAAATTGTGCACACACACACACGCACACTCACACACAACTTGCTTCTTGAATGCTCTTTGAACTGGTTGTAATATCTTACTGATTTGCTCCTTAATTAATGAGCTGAATAAAATTTCTGAGACGTGTTTATTTTATATTTACATGAGAGTCACCATATTGAGCTTTCGAAAAATGGACTTTATCCATTCAATGCAAACGCCTTTCACATGTAACACGCTTCAGTCACAGTGCTGTGAGCCACGTGGGAGCAACAAACAAATAAAAGTCAACTCTAGCCCTAGAAAATCTCACAATCTAATCAAACAGCTAACTAGAGAGCAAAGAGATAAATGCTCTGGCAGAGGTTGATCAAATTGCAACAAACTGAGAGAATCTTATCCTGACTGGATTAAAAATAAAAGAAAAGATTTCAAAACGGAAGTGGCATTTGGGCCGATCATTAAAGACTAAAATGGACTCTTGGCATATAGCGTAGAGGTGGAGGGCTAATTTCTAAGCTCAGTATATAATGCAAAACTCATCCATAAACAAAACTACCCTTGAGGAAACTGTTATACTCACCCATCAAGTGTAGTACACATTTCATATATATAATCCTGCATGGTACTAGGGGTGTGAGGATGTCTAATGTACATAGTAATGTAGGGCCAATAATCTCAGACAGAAACTATATTCAGAAATCTAATCACTCAAATGTATTGTTTCTAGGAAAATTTGAATAAAGTTACGGCTTTTTTTGTTCTCTGTTGTCATTTGTTTCTGTAGACTATTCTTTTAACTCTTTTCTATAGATCAGTTCTTTTAACTCTTCATTAGGGTTGTTTCTCTATGAATAATTCTGCAAACTGCAGCCATCACAAACAATTTCACGGCCAGTTGAACAATATAGTTCACTTCCCCACTAATTGTCAGGAATATATTAAAATTACTCACATATTTTTTCCAGCGATTTTGGCCAACAGACATTTACTACTTTAGATCGCATCCATTGCCTGGATCATACATTCACCCTACAAACAGAAGAGACAGAGTCACAAACTCTACTGGTTTCTTAGGCTCTTGTTCGTACTTTATTCTGTGCCTGTGTGGTGAACTGGAGGAGGGAGGATGTTTGCTTTTCTCTAAGCAAGTTTATTTGAATTTAAGTAAGTTAAATGTGTTTAGGTACCATGGAACTCCACTGTTACAGAGAAGCTACCGAAATATATGCAAGCAAAGGGAATAGTATACAGCAAGTGGCTTGAATCTATGGGGCAAGTTCAAGTAACTAGGAAAATCCTGGGTCGGATGTGATCATCTTTTGTTTCTAGCTTTATTGAGATATAATTGACATTTGGTATTGTAAGTTAAGGGTATATAACATAGTGATTTGATGCATTTATATATTGTGAAATGATGACCATGGTAGGGTTAGTTAACACCTCCATCACCTCATACAACTACCATTTCTTTTTTGTGATGAGAACATTTAAGATCTACTCTATTAGTAACTTTCAAGTATACAATGGACTTTTGTTAACTATAATCACCATGCTGTACATTAGATCCCAGAAGCTATTCACCTTATACTTCAAGTTTGTACCCTTTGACCAGCATCTCCCTATTTCCCCCAAAACCAAGGCTCTGGCAACCACTATTCTGTTCTCGGTTTCTATGAGTTCACCTTTTGTGGACTCCACATATAAGTGATATCATACATTATTTTTCTTTCTCTGTCTGACTTGTTTCACTTAGCATAACGCCTTCAAGATTCATCCATGTTGTTTTAAAAAGTAGGGATTTCCTTCTTTCTCGTGGCTGAATAATATTCCATTCTATATATACACCACTTCTTCTTTATCCATTCATCCATAAACGAACATTTAGGTTGTTTCCTTATCTTGGTTATTGTGAATAATGCTACAGTGAACATGGGAATGCAGGTATCTCCTGGAGATCCTGATTTCATTTTCTTTGAATATATATTCATCAGTAGGATTCCTGGATCGTTCTACTTTTAATTTTTAAAGGAACTCCCATACTTATTTCCATAGTGGCTGTACCAATTTACATTCCCACTAACAGTGCACTCCACATCCTCACCAACACTTGTTATTGCTTGTCTTTTTGATGAGAGCCATTCCAGGGGTTGTGAGGTGATATTTCATTGTGGTTTTGATTTGTGTTTCCCTCACAATTAGTGATGCTGAGCATCTTTTCACATACCACTTGGCTATTTGTCTATCTTCTTTGGAAAAACGTCTATTCAGTTTGCCCATTTTTTAATTAGATTACTTAAAGTTTCGTTTATTATTTTCTATTTAGTTGTATGAGTTATTTGTCTTTTCTTGTCATTAACCACTTAGCATATATATGATTTGCAAATATTTTTTGCATTTCATAGGTTGCCTTTTCATTTTGTTAATTATTTCTTTGCAATGCAGAAGCTTTTCAGTTTGATGTAGTCCCACCTATTTATTTTTGCTTTTGCTACTTGTGCTTTTGTTATAAATTGTTATACATGGTTTAATAAAAATTTAATCTGATAACAAATTCAATAAAGGATGTTTAACACTATTAAACATCAAATGTATAAAATAATTTAGCAAATTATTTTATAAAGACACTCACTAGATATATAATTTGCAATTGCTTGCTCAAAAATGGAATATATCACATGAAGATAGCTCCAATATTTTAAAAAAACTTATTAGGGGGCTGGTCCAGTGGCATAGTGGTTAAGTTCATGCTCCGCTTCAGTGGCCCGGAGTTCACAGTTCAGATCCCAGTGCGCAGACCTATGTACCAATTGCCAAGCCACGTTGTGGTGGTGTCCCACATGCAAAATAGAGGAAGATTGGCAAAGATGTTAGCTCAGGACCAATCTTCCTCATGAAAAAATTAATGAATAAATAAATAAAATAAAAAACTTATTAAAAGGTATTAATAAATTAACAAATACTTCTACTTTGGATTTTAATTAGTGAGAGTAAAACCTATCCAAACCCAAAATATTATGTGTGAAATGGTTCCTACCACTTAAAACCATTCTTATGTGGTTATTTAGAAATAAACAGAACACTAATAAAAGATTATAAATGCAAGACAGATGTAAATGTAAGAGCTTAAACTATAAACAATCTTAAAAAAACAAAGAAAAGAAATCTATGTGACCATAGGATGAAAATTCATTTCTTTGATATGGCTCCAAAACCATAATCTATTAAAAAAATAAAAACATTGATAAATATGACTTCATCTAAATTAAAACTTTTTTTTGTAACACGCTATTAAGAGAATGAAAGACAAAACACAGACTTGAAATTATTTGCAAACACACATCTAATAAAGTAATTGTATCTTGAATATATAAAGAATTCTTATAACTTATTAAGAGACCAACAACTAATAAAAAAGAGGATAAAAGATTTGAATAAACACTTCACCAAAGTGGTAATGAGCACACGATAAAATTATTAAAATCATTATACTTTTCAATAAACATAGTGTACACTTAAAATGAGAAAATTTAATGATATACAAATTTTAACTTGATAAAGCTGTTTAAAAAAATAAGCCAGATTAATTTTTTCAAGTACTCTGTTCTTCTATGAGGATATTTTCTACTGGCCTATTTTGTTTTTCACCAATTTTCTATTTTGCTGTGTCTAATCCACTAGTCGTTCCACCGATTTTTTAATTTCAGCTACTGTATTTTTCAGATATAGACTGTCCCTCAGATTTGTCTTCACAAATACTAGTTTTCTATTGAAACTCTCCATCTTGTTATCAATTTTTGAAAACATATTAATCACAGTTACTTCACTACCCTGTTTTGGTAAGTCTACTAAACTGATTATCGGTATGTCTATTTCTCAGGTCTGATTTGGTACTATGTCCTGGCGTGTCTGATAATTTTTACAGAAAGCTAGACAATTTGTATAAACAATTGTAGAGGGTTGGTGTGATGTTATCTTGCTCCAGATGGGATTTAGTTTTCTTCTAGGAAACAACTGAAGGGCAGGAATATCACCTTAATCCTATCATAAACTGAACTAATTTGAAGCTAATTTATAGTTTTATAGATATGGCCTATTTCTTGCTTGATCATATTTTTAGGATGTAGCCCTTCAGGGATCTCATGAAATGTCTGGGATATTTACCAGGGTTCCTCTTTATGGGTGGACTCTGAAGTCCATTTTTGGTTTTTCTCTCCCCAGGACTATGAGACCATCAAAATCTTCACTTATCGTCTTAACCTCTTAGCTGATGGTTTCTTTGTTCTTATTTCCTATAATCTGGAGGAATTTATGAAACTACATATACTTTGAGAAAAGACTGCCAGAAGATAACTTTTCTGTTTCCTCCTTTTCTCCAAGATCTTAGTCACTGAAGTCCTGGCTGCCTTGGTCACCCTATATTATATTTTGCCTCCCTGATCCCATGAGATTGTCTAAAGTTCTAAGCCATGACTTTCTACTGGTATTTCACCCTGTGCTACTTATGAATAGACAAGAATCTAAGTGGCAAAGCGTCTGGATTTTCTGAAGATGTTTCTGCTTTTCCCTATAAGTTGGCCTCCTTGAAGTCCTAGCTGCCAGAGGTATCCTCTGCCTGCTCTTGGATCTGATTTGTTTGTATTTTATCCAGGTTTCAAAGTTCTTAGCTGTAGACATAGTCTGATACAAGCTATTCTTTCATAACCAGAAGCAAAAATGAAAATATCACTTAATAATTTATTGGCGATTATAGTGGATTGGACAGTCATCCACAAAATGATATGTCTACCTAGAACCTCAGAATGTGGCCTTATTTAAAATAAAGGTCTTTACAGATGTAATTAAAGATCTTGAAATGAGATCATCCTGGTTAAGGTTGAGTCCTAAATCCAATGACTAGTGTCCTTATAAGAGGCAGAAAAGAAACAGAAACACAGTGGAGAAGGCCCTATGAAAATGGAGGCAGAGACTAGAATTATGCAGCCCCAAGTCAAGGAAGCCCTGGGGCCACCAGAAGCTGTCAGAGAAATGGAAGGATTCTCTTTTACCACCTTTGAAGGGACCACCTGCCTGTCAACACCTTGATTTCAGACTTTTGGCCTCCACAGCTGTGAGAATACATTTCTGTTGTTTTAAACCATTATGTTTCTGGTAATTTGTCATGGCAGCCCTAGGAAACTAATATGGTGACAAATCGTACATTTTTAATTTATAATTAATTAAATGTAAACAGTACACTTTATGTCATTTGTGTGTTCCAAAATGATAAAAGCACTTAAAATCATTCCTAATTAATTAGTTTATATATTATTAACAAGATGGTATTGTGTCAAAAATATTGGAAATACACATTTAATTCCATTGTCTTATTTTCAGTGAGGAACAAATAATTAAGGAATTCATGGTTCTCAGAAATGAAGGGATTTTCATTTAATTCATACTGTCTTGAACTGCTAACTCCAAGGCAACATTTTGATACCAGACCCTTCCTGGTCTATTTTGTGATTATTGATATACCAATGCAGTCACCAATATTTGAAGTCTCTGTCTTCTCTCTAAAAGCCTAACCCAGGCAGTTTCTCAATGCAAGTTCCCAGCTTTGATTCACTGTGATGATAAGGGATTGGGGCACAGGTTGTCTAGGCAATACTGCTCTATACTGTATTTGAAAAGTGAAGATTCACTTTTCATAACTCTTTGGCACTCTAGGAAGTTATGCTGATACCGAGCAATGGGCTCTCTCTGCTCACTGAGATCTGAGCCAATTACTCATGAGCTAGAGATGAAGAAAGGAAGTTTAATTAGATTAGCCAGCAAATTGGAAGATGTGTGACTAATGTGTCAAAAACCCATCTCCAAGGATTACAGAATCTTGAGGCAGTTATATGGGGAAAATGGGCAGTAAGGAACAGGTCCAGCGATGTTGGTCGCCAAGCGTAACAGGCTCCACATTGTCCCATTCTTCTGTCAGCTGTGATGGATACCTTATAGGTGTGTTTCCCACCTGTGGTCAGCCTGTTCCTGGAGAGAAACTCACAGAACAAAGTTTAATTTGTCAAGCTATCAAGGAGTACACATGTAAGTGGAGGCCAAAAATCAAGAGAGCATGTGAATTTTTTAGAGTACATGCAGAGCAGCGAGTAGTGACACAGAGGAGGGGCTGAGGCCATTTAGCAGAACAAGATGGCCTCACTTTTGTTCACTTACAATGCCACCACCATTTCATTTCTTCTAGGCCTTCTTGTCTTGTTAGTATATCTACTGTCATCAGTCTAGTCTATTTATCTTTCTAATCAATTATCTAGATATGTCCAACTTCCAGAAGGCCCCAAACATCTAGCTCCTTGATGATTCTGTGTCTCTCCTTTGTACCACCAACACTCTTCCACTTGACTGGCCTATGTGCAGTCTTTTTTTTTTTAATAGATTTTATTTTTTCCTTTTTCTCCCCAAAGCCCCCCAGTACATAGTTGTATATTCTTCGTTGTGGGTCCTTCTAGTTGTAGCATGTGAGATGCTGCCTCAGCGTGGTTTGATGAGCAGTGCCATGTCCGTGCCCAGGATTCGAACCAATGAAACACTGGGCCGCCTGCAGCGGAGCAGACGGACTTAACCACTCGGCCATGGAGCCAGCCCCTATGTGCAGTCTTTTTTAAGGCTGTTTACTCCCCTCCCTATCAATCTTGTCTCAGCCTGTCTAATATTCTCCCACCCAAAACTATAGTTGGAGTTCCTCTTTTGTGCCCAGTAATTCCTTTAATATTTTATTGAAATTACTGACCTTCTTTACTGTGACCTATTTCTTTGTGAGGCCTAAGAGAAACAGATCATGTACTATTTACCTTGAAACTTTAATATCTGGCAATAAATGCATACTGAACTATATTGAACAGAAAAGGAAGAACAGCCAAGGTGCCACTGTCTGAGGAGTAGTTTGCAGAACTGCCATAACTGGTTGTGAAAGTATCTAATCACACAATTTCAGGCACTTGGTTCACACGTGGTAGTTAAAAGAAGGGAATACACAGACTCATTCAGTGTAAAAACTGTGTATTTACACAGGGAAGTCTTGGAAGGTTTTCTCTCTCAAACTTGTCCACTACATTGGGCAGATATCCTTTCTGCCTTCCCTAGTTTGAAATCCATCTTCAGGTTGCCTAAAAGATCCTTTGTAATAGCCATCTTCTATTGAGAAATGACACAGGACTAGGTCTTTTACACATATTGTTTCATTTGTTCACTAGTATAACCTAGTTACTCATCCTACAAATAAGGAAACTGAATTTGAGAATGATTAAATAGATCCAGGATTTATAGGCATGAATTCTTGACATAAAATCCATCTAATTTTCTGCTACATCGTGCTGTGATTGCTCATAATTTTCATGGAACATGTTTGACTTGTTTTGTTTTTCTGAAGTTAAATCCTCTAGTTTATATGCTATGGTATAAAATGATAAGAATGTATTATTCAGGAATACACACTTTCCACAGTATCCCTTAGGTTAAAGTTAAATATTACCCCCAGCGCAACTGACACAGTCAATGATCTCTTATTAGGGGGCAAGGTGGTAAATACCAATGTAATGGAAAGAAAAAAAATAGCCTATTTTTTTCCCAAGTTCTTCCCAAAACATTCAGATCCAAAGCTCAATTTCGGGTGCAGTCTTATTTGTTTTCCTCTAGAGTAAATTTAAATCCAAGAAAAAGATCACTTTTCCTTTGCCTTCCACCTTCTTTTGCACTGGACACATTCCATGTAGAATGCATTTTCCTCACAAGATCTGCCAATACCCTTACTTTTGAAGCAGTATTTTTACTTTTCCTCTAGTCTTGCAATATGATTTCTAGTTTCTTTCTCTGCTGTTGATTATTTTTCAATACACTGATCAGTTGTCAAGTATTTGCTCCCTGACTTTTATTTGGTTTGTAGATAAAGGAGATGTGTGTTGGCAACTCTTTGGAACATTCTTGGTTCTCTGTTGCAAAGCAAATTTTTAGTCCTTGGATGTTTCTTTACAGTTAGTGAAGTATAACTTTCTGACTTGAGGGGAAAAAGGCTTAAGAAGGCTTATCCAAAAGACACACAAGATTTCTCAAACATCAAAGAACTCTTAAAAAGCAATGTGTTGATGAATAAAATGCAATGAATCATAAAGTTTGCTTGAATCTCATTTGAAATGCATGCAAATTTACAAAGGGCAAAGTGACTGAAAGAATGTATTTTTCACAGCTTCATATGAAAATATATCACAACGATGTAGCACATTTAAATCATTTGAGTTCTCAAATAAATTCTTATTACTCAAATTACCCATATTCATTTGTTGCTTTAGGTATTTTGCAACCTACTCATAAGCTAGATAATTTAGCTACTCAGTTTATAAGCACAACCTTTGAACTCCTGGGCTTTTAAAATTATTTTGCAAAAATTATTAAAGAAATGATTTGAAGAAATCAAACCAATCATTTAACATCATCGCTGTATAATTCCTAAAGAACTTTCTAGTCTTCCTTTGGGTAGCACCTGCTTTAGGTAATTTTACTTTTAAGAACTTTGGCACAGTAATTGGATCATTTGTTCACTTGGCCCAGGTTATCTCTAGCGCATTTGTAGAGAGACATTTTTCTTTCAAGTCCTTTCCTGGAATAGCCAAGTCAGACATTTCTATCTTTCATTTTCCTTATCAATGTCTCACCATTTTAAAGGTATATATGGATTGTACACATATAGATTTTCTCTTAGAATAGTGTTCTTTGGTTTCTTTATTTTTTTAAATTAGGAAATGATATAAGTATTGCCTGTGCAATTTCTGTTTCTCGTGCATTCCAACTCTTCAATTCCATCTGGTATCTACAAATGAAAGACTTTTTGCTAATTTCTTCATTTATCAGCTGAATTTTTCAAAAACCAAATAACTTCAAAAGGTTTAAATTATTTCATATTCTATTTTTCTTTTCATTCCTCACATTTTTCTATTGTTTACCTTATGTTATATGTTGGATTATTTTCTAAAATTATATAACAAAACTTTCATTTAGTTAAGTTTAACTTTATACAAAGTAAAATAAATATGTTAACAAAACAGCATATCTTTAGTGCTTCAAACTCTTCTGAACAAAATTTCTAGAGAGCTGATTTAAGAAAAAGGGGTTTGAAAATTGAATGTAAATGTTAGGCACAGATAATTTTAAAGTAGAGCATACATGATAAAGTTTTTTATGAACTGAATGTCATTACTATTTGAACTCAGGTTCAAATTCAACTTACTCTTAACATTAGCCAGAGCTCGAATTGACATCTTTATAAATATGCTTATTGTGGTAATTTTGAGATTATCTATAAATGTCTCCTTTCTATTAAATTTTGTCAAGCACAAGCAAAGATTTTGTTAATTAACTGGGCTTATAAAGTATTACTCATACCCTTTTATTTTTGATAATTGTTGATCATTAGAGGTGCTTAAATTAGTCTCAAAATTAGTAATTTTCTATTTATATTTCCTACACTTAATGTTAAATGAATAATCTTAAATTTAGCTGAATTTCAGGTTTCAGTAAAGATAAATTTTTGGTCCAGATAAAGTAAAAGAAGCGATAAAGGAAAAGAGATAATAGACTTTTAGAAAAACAGGCATGAAACACATTTATGTAAAAGCCAGTGCTATGATGAGAACTACATAATCACGAAGTTAGAAGGGAAATTTAATGATCATTAAATGCAATCCCTTCATTTAACCAGTGATGAAAATTATGCCCTGAGAAGTTTTAACAACTGCCCATGATCACACACCTAGTTACTGGTTAAACTAGGCTGAAACTCAGGTCTGTAGCTCCGCGATGCTATTATTGTGGTTTTGCTATTTCCACTATGTGTTCTAGAAATTATAGCTAGATGACGAGAAATTTAACTGAACCGAGTGGATGCCTCTACCTATTCTTACATTATAACTTCTTTTGTTAATGACTTTCAGCTAAGTTTCAAAGTAACAATGCTTAGAAAGCTTTTCAAGCTTAGAGAGCCTTCAAAACACATCGTATTATACTGACATGATGATGATTTTAGGTGTATATATGTTTAGTCTGCTCAACAGTACATCATAAATCCTTGGAGACACCTCCAGTATGTTCAGAAGTTAACTCCTCAATGACACTACACTACATTTAGCACAGGGACTAGATTTCAATGTGATTTCTATATTGAAGCAAACAGAATCAGCCAGCTCCATGATTCTAATGTGAAGTACGGCTCTTGTACGACTCGAGTAAGTTGACGTACTACCCCCATCACGTGTGTAAGCTGTTTGATACCTCTGAGCTCTGATTGCCTATTGAATAGATATCCTTTAACAACAACAACAATAAATAGTTGCCTCAAAACCAGGAGTCTGAAATAGAGGATCACAGTCTCAGTTCTCGGATTCTCGATCATCTTCCACATAGTAGCATCATACAGGCCACCAAATGAGGTAGTATACATCCCAGAGTATAATAAATGTATCGGGTACAGTTCAAAGAATGTTGCATTGTTTTCTTATGTGAAAAAAATTGAAATTTTAACTCCCAGCCAGCTTTCAGATTAAAGCTTGAGTAGTTAGAGGTTTTCAGTGAAGTATAATATAGATACAGAAAAGTGCACATATTATAAACGCACTCCTCAATGGATTTTCCCAAACTGTGCAAAACTGCATAACCGGTGCCCACATCAAGAACCACTATCCAGAAGTTCGCCTTGTGCCCCTTCCAGTCACTAACATCCCCGCCTCCAAATTAAAATTGCTTTCCTGAATCCCAACACCATAAATTAGTTTTGGATCTTTTGTGCTCGTTATAAATGAAATCGTGCATTCTTTTATTTCTGGATTTTTTTGTTTGGCATTATGTTTGCGAGATTCATCCATGTTTTTGAATATTAAATGTAGCTCATACATTCTCATGGCTCCGTAGTATTCCCCTGTGTGAATATATGACTATTTATCCTTGCTACTGCTAACGGACTTTCGGCAATTTTCAATTTTAGGTAGTTACTCACAGTGCCATTGTGAACACTCTAATATATGAACACACGTATGCATTTCATTCAGGTACATACTTTGGAGTTAAAATGCTGGATCAGGGGAAGGTGTAAGTTCAGCTTTAGTGTATACTGACAAGTATTTCAAAGTGGTTACATGTATTTACACATCTGCATTTTTACCAATACTGGTATGTTTTATCCTTTTCCTTTTTTCCATTCTGATAAGGATGTATTTTTTGCACCACATTGTGGATTTAAACTTGTGTTTCCATGACTAATGAAGTTGAGCACCTTTGCAGGTTTACTTAATTAATTTCTTCTGTAAAAATTACCTTCATTTCTTTTGCCAACTTTCACATCAGTCATCTATATTTTTCTTATTGATTTGTAGGAATCTTTTATATATTCTAGATAGGAGTCCTTGTCCAGTGAATGTATTGAAAATATCTTTTCCTGCTCATACATTGTCTTCTCACTCTCTTAACGGTGTCTTCTGATGAGGAGAATGTTCTAACTTCTAATATTCCATTTTATCAATTTATTTCTCTATGGTTAGTTATTTTTGTATCAAGCTTTAAAAATCTTATCTATTCCAAGCTAATGAAGATATCCTTACCAAAGTTTTGTTTTACTTTTTGCACTTAGATCTCCAGTCCATTTGGAATGTGCATGTGTATCTGTGTTTGTGTGTGTGTATTGTGAGGTGGGAACTAAGATTTTTTTTTCTATATGAATATTCAGTTAACTTTTATTGAAAATATCATACCATTTTCTTTACATTTCCCTGAAGCATTTTAAGTATATTCACTTTAGGTTTGGACAGTCCAAAGAAGATTTTTACTGAAGAATTCTCTAGAGCAGCCAGCCCTGTGGCTTAGTGATTAAGTTCAGCATGCTCCGCTTTGGCAGCCTGGGTTCAGTTCCTGGGCACAGACCTACACCACTTGTGGGGAGCCATGTTGTGGGGGCAACCCACATACAAAATAGAGGAAGACTGGCACAGATGTTATTTCAGGGTGCATCTTCCGCAAGCAAAAAGAGGAAGATTGGCAACAGATGTTAGCTCAGGGTGAAACTTCCTCAGCAAAAAAAAAAAAATAGAGTTCTCTAGGGAGTGGGTTCAATAATTGATTGAATGTTACAGTGATAATTTCCTCAGAAAGAAATATTTGAAATATCTGAAAGAAAGGACAATCTGGATATCTAGAAACAAACTATAACTTTTTTGCTTTGCATTCAATTTGCATTTAACTAAAGTAGTTTTATAATATTCCTATATCCAGGCATTCAGACTTCTTTAGGAAAATTCAATGTATCAAATAAGTACCAATATCCTCAGATTATTAATCTTTTCAAACTAAATGTGTTGCAGAGAATAGGTAAGACTAATTTTCCTAACATGATTTCCTTTGATAATGATTTCACAATGTTTGCTACCTAAGTGCATTATGAAGAATTAATATTACACCAAATAAATTTTCTTTTCTTAGGAATATCCTTATAGAAGGAGTAGCATGGACTTTATACTTATACAGATATGTTTCCATTATGAATTTGGAGAAAAAAAATACTTTCTGAGGCTCAGTTTTCTACTCTTGTAAAAATAAAAACAATAATAATGCCTATCCTACGACACAATTGTGATAATCAAATAAGATGTTTGTAAAACACCTTGCCGTATAAGAGATGCTGAGGAAATAATCTTCTTGAAAGGGAAAGAATGTGAAGAAATGCAAATTTCTTGAGCTTGATAGTCAAAGTGAGCAAATCCAAACACTGCTCCCAATTTTCAGTTTGAAATAGCTCTGGCTATTCATTCATAACACACATTGCTCTTCCTCTCCCAAAATATCTACAAAATGTTGAAAATGACACAACTTGAACTAGTAACAAAAACTTATCAAAACTTAACAAAAATTATCAATTTACTAGAGTCATTGGAATTTGATTAATAAAAGGAGCAAGAATTTTACTCATGTTTACATCATGAAAGAAAGCTGGGAAAATACTTCTCTGTCCCATACTCCCCCTTTGCTCAAGAATCAGAAATCAAGGGTTGGTATCAATCAGAAAGCTAGACACCTATCCTTCAACTTCTTGGGTACTTTATTGTATTGTGTATGTCATACTGCGTCATGTGTCACATCACATTCCATGACATTGCATCACATCCTATCCTGCTTGGTATCATATGGTAGTGGATGGTTTTGTATGAAGTGCCCAGAATAGTAATCTTGTCTCCACATATATTTATACACTGTTTTTTATTTTTGGTCTCCCAGAACTCAACAGAACAGTGAGAAGACAGAGTGGAGATAGAATGATTTGAGCACACTGCATTCTAGGAGGTATGGTACCCTCAAACAAAGTTCTGGAGGAAGACTCCTGTCAGTAGTATTTGGGAATTTTATTTGTTCATAAACTACATTAACTGTCAGTGTCAGAGAACTAGGCAATAAATTGCCAAGTCGGTCCATCAGAAAAAAGCTAGAAAAATTCTTTCTAGATACCAAATATTAGAATAAGAGCTGTGAATTCCGGTCTCTCTTCCAGATGAGGATCAGAAAAGTCAAATATTAAGCAAGTGGATGTTGAGCAAGATCAAGGACAATCCAAAATTTTAGCATTGGGTGTAAATAGATTCACCCTTTTTAAAGTAAGAGTAGGCAGGAAGAAAAATGTATAATTCAAATGCATCTCAAAATCATAATAAAATATAGGCATATGAAGTCTATAATACTATTTGGAACCTTCAACACAATATAATTAAATATGGCCAATTGGAAAAAAGAGCAGCAAATCATAAAAGATGAGGATGATACCAAATACTACTAAGGAGTGCTGGGGAAACAGAATAATATGCAAGACTAAATACTACTAAAATAAGATGGGAAAACACAATAATAGGCAAGACTAAATAGTACTAAGTTGAGATGGGAAAACAGGATAGTATACAAAGACAATTCTTCAATGGCAGAACTAAATTATTCATTGGAGGCAATCAAAGAACGGAAATATTACTGAACAAAATTGAACTGGGTTCCTGAATAAGAAATATTCAGAAATATTACTGAACAAAATTGAACAAAATTACTGAACAAGATATACTGGATATATTTGCAAAATATTGTTAGAATCAAGAGGGAATGAACAAAAGAGTTTCAAATTATGAGAAAGGTGTTGATAGATATAAAAGACAGAGAAGGAAGATATGGTGTATTATGGTGTATCAAATTAGTATTAACTTTGTTAGGTGTGGTAATAATATAGTTACATCAGAAGACGCCATTATTCTCATAAAACATCCTAAAGTATTTATGGGCAAAATACTATGATGTCTGCAACTGACTTTCAATTGTTTGAGTCTATGTACACACATGTGCACATATCTATCCATCTATCTATTGCTCAATCTTTTTATTAATTGACATATATGCATCTTTTTCTCCATAGAGAGAGATATGAAGCAAATGTGGCAACATATTAATAATATGTAAAAGGCATATGGTTGCTTATTGTCTTATTCCTTCCACTTTTTTATAGGTTTATTTTTAAAATTAAAATATGGAGGGGAATATTATAGTATAAATGGAGTTATCTTGCAGCCCAAAGTAAAGGAACATGATTTATATAATCCAAACAAAATTTTGAATTATAAATAAAAATTTTAAGAATCTCACAGATATGTAGGGGCAACAAAACACAAAAAATCAAAAACATAGTTGAGCTTATATTCTTCTGATGTGGCAAATCTCTACAAATATTTTATGGAAAATGTAGTAACACAAGATGTTTTACATGGCCTATCATTTTTCGGTGAAAGTAAATGAAAGGAAATGAAATGTCCTAAATCAATTAAACACTTGCCTGTCTTGGGAAAAAGAGGAATTCAAATCAGCTGAGCAAGAAATCACAAGTAAAAGAAGGAATGACACACAAAAAACCTCAAAATGAATGGTTGTATCATATAAAATCTTGTTATTACTGTCAACAAAATTCTGGACACTACAGTAAAAAGAAACACATGAAAAACTATAACAAAAACCTAGATCCAAACTGAGATTCTATTAAGACTGAAAAGCTGAAGGAGAGGGGAAAAGTGCATAAAATAATAAAAGTCAGAAGGCGTCATTTTATTCCCGAGTTTGACAATCCATGAAATAGCACTGAAAGGCTGTTATACTAAAATTTTATTATATTAAATGGTAAATATTGTTAAAATTTAATGATGCCCACTTTACAAATCAAAACAGAAAATAAAAACAAAGAAAATACAATCCAAAGACAGATAGAAGAGTAGATAGAAAATTAGTGCATTAAAAAAATGAAGGTTCAAGCCAAGATTACTGAATTAGGACAAAGCATAATATTAAAATTCCAGTGTAGAGAAGGGATAAAGTTAATACGACACTCCGTGCAGGAGGACCCTCAGATCCACAGAAGAGCAATGTGGCTCAGAGCAGAGGAAGTGAAATGAAAAAATACCACTGTTTGAATTGGAAGTGGAAACTGACTTTCTGAGCCCCAGTGCTCTTCGCAAACTGTACTTCTTTGGGTTTTCTTATCTATATATTTCTCCATCCCTTTTGAAATGTAATTTCATCACGGCCTAGAAGCTCTATCTTCTTTTATGTATACCAACTTAATAAAAGCTAGTCCTTTTAGCTAGTCATTTATCTTCCAGTTCTCAGACCAGATTTCATTCTTCTCATGCCCTGAATATCTATCTGCAAAGAGCAAGCATCAACTTCAAAGGGAGGAGTGTCTCCTGTTAAGGATGGGCAGCTCGCTGAGACTAAGAGCACGGCTGCTATGATCATTTTACACAAAGATGCTTCCCAGGCTCCTCTATTTATATGTTTTCTTAAAACATTATATCTCAAGTGTTAACAAAGGTAACACAGAAACTGCCACTATCTAGATAAGGATAAAGGCATACACATATGAATTTTTAGATAGTTTAAAAATAACAATGGATCTTCTAAAAATGTCTATGTCCCCTATTTAAAATTACCCTAAATATACACCAAATTTTAACTCTTTGAGTCAAATTTGACCCTTATTTTTTGTTTAGAATCCCATATTCATGATTATTCACAACTTGACATTACTTTATCAATAATGTAGAATTTAATGAGAACACATCTTTATTAAGGTAAAAGATGGTTTTATTTTAGTCATATTAAATTGTTATTGAAAGCATTATAGATGCATTTTAAAAATACTTTATCATCAGAGGTTGGGACCTTGTAACAGCCTCATCAATAAGTCTAGTTCAAAATTTTAAAAATGTATTTTTCTACCAAAATAAAGATCTTTAAAATGCATTTATGCTTTCTATAATTTTTTTTTCAGGAATATTAGCTCTGAGCTAACGTCTGCCACCAATTCTCCTCTTTTTCCTGAGGAAGACTGGCCCTGAGTTAACATCCGTGCCCATCTTCCTCTACTTTATATGTGGGATGCCTACCACAGCATGGCATGCCAAGCGGTGCTTAGGTCCATACCCAGGATCCCAACCTGCAAACCCTAGGCCACCAAAGGAGAATGTGTGAACTTAAACCGCTGTGCCACTGGACCAGCCCTGCTTTATATAATTTTTAAAGTGCTTTAAAGATGGAAATTTACATCCTTCTAAAATTCTAGAGCCAAAATTCTAGAGCCAAAGGTACCATACTTTTGAAAAAGAAAATGAAATTCCAATAAAGAACAAATGCAAATATCCCCGAAATGGTATGAAAATAGTTGAAACACTAAAATTCTAAATATTCAGAATTCTAAAGTTATGCATCGATAATCAGTTCTATTCTGTGTGTATGAAAACCCCTTGTGACACAATAATGGTATTGTTTTTCCAAAACATATCACCATAGTTCGGCCATAGTCTGATCATATTAGAAGACCAAGTCAATGGTTACTTTTATATGAATAATTCCCATACAAATGGTAAAATCTCTCCAAAGCATAGTCTGCTGCATGCTAGTGCCACTGTTCAGCCAAGTTCAAACTATTCTTATAAATACAGTCATTGTTTTCATTCAAATTTAAATGTGAAATCTGTAATTGTAATAATTGGAACATCATGGTCCCAATTTATTATTTTAACAAGTAGTACTGGATTTATACATGAATTCTGCTTCAAGCTTTTTATTTCAAAACACTTTGCTAGCACATTATTTTATGTTTGGCATTAGTTTTTTGATGCATTTATCTATCCTGTCTATTTCAATTAAATCATCATTGCACTCTGATGTTTTTGCTAATTTTAGATGATGGATCCATCATTGTTTGTTTATAAAAGCTGATTGGGAACAAGGCGTTCATTATGTTGTGCCTGATAATCTGTTCGCTTCATTATCACAGGGCAGTTGCTGTAGTTGCATCTTTGTTATCATCAAGTTTTTACAAATATTGTGTTCTCTCTTGATTGATTTTCATTGGCAGCATAGTCTTTATACTTGTCACCAAATTCTCGTCATTTGTGCTATCTTACAAAATGCTCCCTAATATACAGAAAATTATGTTTTCAAGAAAACCTACATCTCAGTCATTTCTTTAATAAGTCTTTGATCCACAGATATGCTATTTGGATAAATTAACAAATAGGCTGCCATTCCCAAAGCGTATTGCAGTCACTACTACAATCAGCTTCCCTAATAAATTGCCTACATTTGTTGCCTTGTTGAAATCTAGTTATTTTGAAAACTTTCTCAATTCTTCACAACATCACAAATTCCATTGTGGAAAATAAATTTCTACACATAGTTCACAAGCATTTAAAAAGGGAGAAATGTTAACTTTTAAAGTACATCTTTGAGTTGACAGTTATTCCAGAAAATATACTGGAGAAGCAGATGAAAGGAATAATTGAGCCCTGAGTTTCTTAGTTTCCTCCTGCAGTTATAACATTAAAATTGATATTGATTCTTTTGAATGATACAGGAGAAAATTAGGCAAAATCTGAAGAGTTTGCATAAGATATAGGAAAGTAATAACTTGTGTATTTTAAGCTTTTAACCTTTTCCCTTTTAACCATGTGTATATATCAAAGGTGAGCGTAGGGAAACAGGTCTGGAGATTTCCTAAATAACCATCATCACAAGAATTCAGAATCCTTTGCAGCATCAATGGTCTGTATCCTGAGCTACCAGCACAGCACTTGAGTCTCCACATTCGTAGAGCCAGTTCATTCAACTCACATTCACGAGGAATTTGAAAGGCGTCTGACTCAGACTTTATCTCACTGTATTTGAAAAGGGGTTATCTACGGTCAAACTCTAAATTGCCAAAAGAAATATGAACTTTCAATTCTAAATTATCAATCTGTGAGTATTGCGATCAGAATCACCAAAATTATTATCCAAAATATTTACAGAATATTAGTTTGTGCAGGCACTTGTGCTGGGCATTGTATAAGATAAATAACAAATAAAACCTAATTACCGATGATTATAAATAATCTAATAACTTACTTGAACTCATTAGAATAAGCAGGACCCTATGCATAGAGAGGAGCTTTAGAAACCAGAAAAAACCAGTATGACTTCTTTTCTATGCTTTAGAAACTGTCAAAATTATAACTCCTCTTTCTGGCCTAGCGTTTACATAAATTCATAGTTTTTACTTCTAGGAGTTTTATGGTCTCAGGTCTTACATCTAAGTCTTTAACCCATTTTAAGTTTGTTTTTGTATATGGTATAAGAAAGTGGTCCAGTTTCATTCTTTTGCATGTTTCTATACAGGTTTAAAGAAAACATAGGTAGAAAACTCTTTGACAGCAGTCTTAGCAATATTTTTGGGGGTATGTCTCCTCAGGTAAGAGCAACAAAAGCAAAAATAAACAAAAGGGACCACATCAAACTGAAAAGCTTTTCCTCAGTGAAGGAAACCATCAACATAACAAAAAGACAACCTACAGATTGAGAGAAGATACTTGCAAACCATCTATGTGATAAGGAGTTAGTATCCAAAATATATAAAGAACTCATACAATTCAACATCAAAAAAACAAATAATCCAATTAAAAAGTAGGCAGAGGAGGGGCCGGCACAATGGCACAGCTGTTAAGTTCACATGCTGCACTTCAGCAGCCCAGGCTTCGCTGGTTCGAATCCTGGGTGCCAACATACGTACTGCTTATCAAGCCATGCTGAGGGAGGCATCCCACATATAAAAAACAGAGAAAGATGGGCACAGATGCTAGCTCACGGCCCATTTTCCTCAGCAAAAAATTAAAAAAGAGGAGGATTGACAACAGATGTTAGCTCAGAGCTAATCTTCCTCAAAAAAAAAAAAAAAAAAAAAACAGGCAGAGGACCTGAATAGACATTTTTCCAAAGGAGACATACAGATGGCCAACAGGTGCATGAAATGGTGTTCCATATCATTAATCATCAGGAAAATGCAAATCAAAATCACAATCAAATATTACCTCACACCTGTCAGAATGGCTGTTATCAAAAGGACAACAAATAATAAGTGTTGATGAGGACGTGGAGAAAAGGGAACCATCATGCACAGTTGATAGGAAAGTAAATTGGTACAACAACTACAGAAAACAGTATAGAGGTTACTCAAAAAATTAAAAATAGAACTACCATATGATCCAGCATTACCACTTCTGGGTATTTACCCAAAGGAAATTAAAACACTCATTTGAAAAGATATATGCACCCTTATGTTCATTGCAGCATTATTTACAATAGACAAGATATGGAAGCAACCTAAGTGTCTGTCGATAGATGAATGGATAAAGATGTGGTATATATATATACAATGGAATGATACTCAGCCATACAGAGGAATTTGTGACAACATGGATGGATCTAGAGCCTATTATGTTAAGTGAAATAAGCCAGACAGAGAAAGAAGCATATGGTATGATTTCACTTACATGTTGAGTTAAAAAAAAAAGACAAGCAAATGAATAAACAAAACAAAACAGAAACAGACTCACAGACACAGAGAACAAATTGGTGGTTGCCAGAGGGGAGGGGTGTAGGGGAAAGGGCAAAAATAGGTGAAAGGGATTAAGAGGTACAAACTTCCAGACATAAAATAAATAAGTCATGGGGATGTAACGTACAGCACAGCGGATATAGCAAACAACACTGTAACAACTTCATGATGACAGACGGTGACTAGTCTTATCAGTGTAACCATTTTGTAATGTAAACAAACATCAAATCATGATGTTGTACACCTGAAACAAATACAATATTGTATGCCAACTATACTTCAATAAGAAAATCCATAATTTCTAAAACAATATGAAATATTTCAAACAGCCAAACAGGTTCTCATTTTGCACAGACGTTAATATTTCGTAATATTTTCTTTAGATCACTATTTTAAGAAATAACATACTTACAGTTTGACCCACTCTCTCATCCTTTGTCTCTCAGTTCTCCTCAAACATAATCATTGATCCATAGTTAGTGTGTAGGATTTAATGTATTTTTTTATAATTTCACCAAATATACATTTACCTATAAACATAAATATTGTGGGTTTTAAGTTTCTATTTTAGTGGTAATACGTTTTGCATACTATTCTGTAGTTTGTGTCCACCATGGCAACTATAGATCTAGTTCATTCTTTTACATGTCACATATTAGTCTGTCGTATGATTGAACTGGGTTTTTGGATATTCAACTCCCTTTTGAGGGACAGTTTGTTTTCACATTTTTGCTGCTAGAAAACTATTACTGCAATACCATTCTTGTACATATTTGGAAGAGTTTCTCTATGGGGAGTTAGAAGTGGAATTTTTGAATTTTAGGGTATTGATTCAATATTCAATTTGATATCACCAGAGTTTTTAACACTTAAACACTCTGAATATGAGTTCCTGTTTTCTCCTAGCATTGTCAAAAGCGGTATTATTAGAGTTTTTTAAACTTTTGCCAATTTGATGGTATATAATATTTGTTTGAATTTGCATTATCCTGAGTATTATTGTGGCTAGGCATTTTTGCGTTGTTTATTGATCTTTATGCTTCCTTTCCTCTGAATTGTATTTTCATATTCATCGTCCGTTTTTACGTTGGGTCATCATTTTTGAATTGATTTGTAGCAGTCCTTCATGTATTTTCTGCATCAATCTTTCATCATTTTATGTGAAATGCAAATGTGTTCTCCCCATCTGTAACATTTTTCGCATTATGATATCTTTTATCACATAGATTATTTCTCACATGTTATTTCCAGGATCTGGTAAAAAAAAAAAAATGGGAATACAAATTTATTGTTTTACCCCCAATGGCTTAAGTGTTGTCCAGATTTTTTTTTCACACATTACTGCCAGCTGTGTCACACAATAAGTTCCCACTTATATGTCAATCTCCCTTTGGGCTTTTTATCCTGTTTTGTTGGCTTATTTATATCTGCCTGGACCAATATATCTCTGTTTTAATTACTATGACTCTATAGCTGTGAAGCACCAGCTCCATTTTATTCATGTTCCTCAATATTGCCTAGAGATTCATATGCATTCTGTGTTCAGCTAAGTTTCAATGGTAAATCACATATGAATATGGTATACCTCATAATTTAACAAAGTCTAATTTTATGCCATTAAATAAGTTTTATAATTTCCTCCATAAAGTTTTGCATATTTTTGTTAGATTTTTTTTCCTCTTTGATAGTTTTTGTTGTTATCATCAGAGCATTTTTAACTATATTTTCTAGTTTTTGTGTCTAGAGGCATCACTACTTTTGGAATGGCAATTTTGTGTTCAGCAAACTTGCTCAGGTTTTTTTTTTATTAGTTTGGCTATTTTGTTGATTCCCTTGGATTTTCTATGTAGGCAATCATGTCGTCTACAAATAACAAGCATTGTATTTCTTTCCAATTCTCATAGCCATTGTTAATATTTTAGCATTGTTGTATAGCCTGGGACCACCAGTAAAATGCTGAATTGGAAAGAATAACAGCTGACTTTCTTGCTTTATGCCTTACTTTAATATCAAAATGACCCATGGAGTAGTTGGTACTATTATCCGCTTTATATAGACAAAGCAATGGAGAAAGAGGAGATTCAGGGATTTGCCTAAGGTCACATGGCCAGTAAACGGCAGAGACAATATTTGAGCCCAAGCAGTCCAGCTTCAGGTTCATGCTTATACTGTGTAGTCTATAGTATGTATACTATACACGCATACTGTAATTAGCATTCAGTATATGCTTATATTATGCTATCTTGTTTTCTGAAAATGTGATGAGGAATTCCTTTCCAATACTTAGTTTGCTTTAAGTGTTTATCATAAATCATCATGATGAGTTTAAATAATGTGTCCTCTGTTCATGGGATAATTTTATGGTAGCTTCTTTAATATGTTAATGTGATCAATTATATCAATGCATTTTTCTAATTTTCTAATATTAACATCTTTGCAATTCTGGGGTTAATCCACCTTGGCTAAGAATTGTTTTTAGTATGCGTTGCTGGGTTTGACTAATATTTTGATTAATATTTTTAATAAACTAGCTTTTAACTTCCTTTTTTATGTGATTCTTGTCTGGTTGTGGCATCAAGTTCCTACTAACCTGAAAAGAATGTGTTGGAAAAAGGTCCCTTTTTGTCTACTACAAAAAATTTGTGTAAGCTTGGATTTGTGTTTTAATGTTTTGGAGAGCCCATCAGCCCATATGGACACGATGTTTTACCGTGGAAAGCTATTTCAGTATTGATTCAAAGGCCTTGGTGGATAAAAATCTGTTCATATTTTTTGTTTCTACTTGATCAAGTTTTGTTTGGTAATTTATTTCTAAGATATTATCCATTTTTCCAAGTAATCGAATTTATTAACATAAATTTGTTCACAGTATTTTGGGGCTTATTTATAGTTAAGTCTCTTTTTTCCTTCCTAATATTGCTTCTTTTGACCACTCTCTGCTTTTCCTTGAACATCCTGTCAGATGATATGTCAGCATGATTAGCTTTTGCAAGGATCGTCTTGATTGTAAGTGCATTCCATTTCATCAACTTTAATACCTTATTTTTATCATGTCTCTTTTCCTACTTTCTTTGGATTTATTTTCTTGTTGTGTTTTTCATAACTACTAATCAATTTCCAGCTTTCATTTTCTCTTTTTTTTTTTTTAAAGAGTGGCACCTGAGCTAACATCTGTTGCCAATCTTCTTTTTTTTTCCCCCTCTTCTCCCCAAAGCCCCCCTGGTACATAGTTGTATATCTTAGTTGTGAGTGGCTCTGGTTGTGCTATGTGGGATGCCACCTCAGCGTGGCTTGATGAGCAGTGCTGGGTCTGCACCCAGGACCCGAACTGGTGAAACCCTGGGCCACCAGAGCAGAGCACGCAAACTTAACCACTGGGCCACATGCCAGCACCTCATTTTCTCAAAGCATTTAAGGCTGAAAACCACCCTCAAGTACAGTTTTAACATTAACTTATGTTTTAACATGCAGTATTTTCATTTGTATTTATTTCTAAGTACTCTCTGATTTTCATTACGATTTCTTATTTTATCCAAGAGCTATTTAGAAGTATTTTCTTAAGTTTACAACACATAAGACTTCTTCCTTTCCACGTTTTCATTTTATGATCAGAGAACAGAGTCTGTACCCTATATGTTCTTGGACAATTATTGCATTTCAGATTTTCTGTATCTTGACTACGTTTCTCTCTTTTTTTATATAGCTATTTCTAAAAAAATTGTCTTAAATTTTCCTATTATGATAGTAAATTGGTAAGTTTGTCCTGCTCAAAATCTGCCATTAGGATAAAGTCTAAAACCCTTGCCAGGCCTTGCATGGTCTTGCCACCACTTTCCCGTCCAGCTTCATCTCTGCCATTCTCTCTCATGGTGTACATTGTAAGCATTGAACTCCTTTAATTTCCAGATTATATCATGTTTCCTCCTGCCTCTAAAGCTTTCTTCAATAAGTGTCCCCACCCCTGTCATCAGATTAGAGTCCTCTGTTTAGTGACCTCCAAGAAGCCCCTAAGTCTGAGGAAGGTGCCTCCATCATAACACCTATTCCCTCCGTCAATATTTCGGCACTGTTGTAGTTCCCTGCTCTGAGTGTTTCCTGAAGGCAAGGATCAAGTCTATCTTGCTCAGTGTTGTCCTCCAGGACATAGCACCAAATCTGATATGCAGGAGGTTCTCCACACACAGACAAATCGAATGAATTAAAATTGCAACACCAGAATAGCTGATTACACAGGGACCCAGAGACACAGCTTCTCATTTTTGAAATAACCACATATTTTCTGACAAAAAACAAAGAACTTTTCTTGGAGGCACTTTCTTAAAATGTAAGATTTTAATTATAGTACAGCTTCTACGGCATCTGTAAGATGACAGCCACCAAATCCAGGAAGACATTAGAGAAGGGATATTTTCATCTTTGAAGCTGTACATCTCTTGAGTATTGACTAATCTCTTTTATATTTTTAAGATTTTCACCTTTGCTGCTCATTAGAAAGATAAAACAATTCTAAGACAGAGACTGTATTTTCTGTATTATCCTGCGGGATTGAAAACTCTTTCCTGTTGGTAATTTTCTTAAAGCTAATGGTTTATTTTATGTATATATTAAAAATCGACAAATGCCTTTCTGTACAGTGTTTCATCTCCATAACAGCCTGATCCTTGAAGAAGGGTGAGACCCTAATTGGATAACATTATAACGCACAAAAAAAGATGACAAGAAATCTCATTCCTGACCTGAGCTAGTCAACTTATTGTATATCATCTTTCTTTTAATTCAGGAACTACTCAGACACTATTCTCCAGGTGTCTTATTTTGAGTCATTCTCAGTAATTTACTGCCATAATTTATAATCACATAGAGCCCCACAGGTTAATTACAGAATCTTCTGTGTAAAAAATGCATTTTCCTTTCATTCGCTTCAACGATGCAGCCTTTATTTCATTTAGCATTCTCTAATTTTTCTACTATACAAAGGGTAAGTACACCGGCTTGTGGTGACCTATCCATAATTTTATAGGCCTATTTCCCAAAACTTACCTAATTCTTTTCCAAACTTATGAAATTAGTTCTCATATCTTTTGTATTACATTACAGTTTCATTGACCCTAAACTATATGGCTGTTGATGGAGAAAAAAAATCTAACATTTTGCATTCACAAAAATCTTCTTTTTGTATACAGAACAAAGTTCCACAAAATTGAGTTTTGGGGGTAATGTGCATACTTTATAATTACTCCACTCAACACACACACACAAACACACACACACACACACACACACACACACACATATACATAACCATTGCTTTTCCATACAATTATAATTATATTCTTATTAAATGGAAACTGGCTACAAAAATATCTTATTAGTAGTAGATAAATACATTCTTGTAATAGTTGAAAATAAGAGCTTTAATGGCAACTCTTCTCAGAAAAAAAAACCCATTCTTTACTTAGTACAGGCACTTCTCATATAGAAGTAGTTTTCATAATATAAATTGTGATAATGTGACTAATTTCTTAGGAAGCATTGTTTGTATAATGCAGCTCACTTCTGTTTATACTTCAGTACAAAACCTGAGATTGATATGGAAATTGAGATCAGGAATTAATATCTCTCAAGTAGTTAAAAAACAGAGTATAAATGAGGAAACTTTTTGAGTTTATTTATGTTTTATTATAATAACAGGTGATATGGAGTTTTAACCATTATAGTTTTGACAATAGGAAAAGAAGGGCCATTACTCTTCAAATAAAGCTAGATGCAAATACTGGATTTGCTTAGTGATATTTAGGTTTTATAACTTTCTTATTAGACTATTAAAAATAAAAGCAAATTCCTTTATTGTTAAAATTCTTCCAATGGAAAATAACATTGTTATTGTGAGTCTGAATCTAGGAAGTAATCACCACCACATTTAATTTTTTCATTAAGTAAAGAAACAAGAGATTTCTTAGAAAAGCAACTTTCACATTCCCATCAGTACTGGCTGTCCATCTGTCGTAAAGCTTAGAAATTGGAAGTGCAGGCTCTGGAATTAGACTGCTAGTATTATAAATCCAAGTTCCTTACATACAAGCTATGTGGTCTTGGGCAAGTTACTTGACCTCCCCAAGCTTCACATTCACCTGTGAAATAGGGATAACGATAACCTATATCTCAGAGAGTTGTTCTAAGTATGAAATGAGCTAAGTACTTAGTATAGCTATCTAGCATATAAGTATACAACAAATCTTAGTTGTTACATCTATTACAATATTAAGAAACTGTAATGTTTTTTAGAGCTTTTTGGGGGGCGGGGGAGGAAGATTGGCCCTGAGCTAACATTTGTTGCCAATCTCCCACTTTTGGCTTGAGGAAGATTGTTGTTGAGCTAACATGCGTGGCAATCTTCCTCTATTTTGTAGGTGGGATGCTGCCACAGCATGGTTTGATGAGTGGTGCATAGGTCTGCACCCGGATCCAAACCAGCAAACTCCAGGGCTGCTGAAACGCAGCACGTGAATTAACCACTACACCACCTGCCAGCTCCTGAAATTGCAATTTTGAATGACATTTCTCATATCAAAAATATTCAATCACCACTTACTTAACCAGAGTATTTTAAATAAAAAGTCAACTATAAATACAGATAAAATTTGCAGTAAGTACTTTATAACTTCTTAGCTGTTGTTTCTTTTCTCTTTCAATCCTCTCTTTTTCTTAAATGAATTGGTATCCTAAAGGTCTCCACTGAGGCTACTGTGAAATATGGTGTTAACAGGGAGGAGGAAATGCATTACTATTCAAAGTCCAGTTGTTGTGGACACTCTGCAGAATAGAGATGGACCCCTCCCCCCCACACACACACCCCAAATTTGTTGAGATATTGAGACTAATGATGCCACACACGTAGTAAGAAGGTATGAAACATAATGAAGCTTTCAGGGAGGAGCAGGGCAGGTTTCCCAAGTAGGACCAACAATGTCTTGAGAGAGAAGGGAAAGGAAACTGGCTTGGTTCTTATTGTGGTTAGTGAGTGGGGCTGGGTGACGGTTCCCATATGCATTAATTGAACTTCCCACCAGGGTCTACCGGAGGGAGCACCAAGCTTTCTTATCGGCTTTCCCAGATAAGAAGCAAAGGGGAAAGGGTAGCCCTGGGGCTTCAAACACTCAGCACTGAAATACCAACAATGGAGTCAGTTTGTCATATCGGTAATTGCAGACTCAATTTTACAGGGGAAAAAAATCCAATGAATAAAATGTCCTCAATTTTACTTTTATGCCATAATTGTAACAGATGATTTCCTTTACTGTATTAAAATTTATATTGCCTATATTAAAATCTAATCTATTTTTAAAATTTAGAACAGTCATATATGTGGCTAATGCAAGTTTGATATGTCAGGATTTGTGGGATTCTCCAAGGTGTGCCGTATTTCTCAAACGCTCTGCCAGTTGAACAAGATTGAATCATTGAACAGGTAAACTATTAAGCAAATTTCTCCAAATTTATTTATTCAACCATTTGCTAAAATTAAAAATAAAGCAAAAGTTGAGGAAGTGCTGAGAAGAGAATGGAGCTTAGTTCAAATAAGAGCCGGAGTTTTAAAAAAGCATTATCTTGATTCTTTATCCTGAAATGGCAAGACTTGGGGACCACTGTGGGTGGACTGAAGAAGCCAGACCAGAGAATTTTCTTTCTGTACTGAAATACGGAAAGAATCTGGACTGAGTTAGAGCTCCACATGCCCATATATTGGGTAGAATGGCTAGAGAAATCCAAGTATTTGTGCTATTCTGCCCCAGCATGGCACAGGCTACACACAGAGATGGAAGCTGGCGCATTTCCACAGTCTTGGGGACTTTTATTGGTTATGAGGAGATTCCAAAAACATAATGACACAGTGAGCAGAGCCCACCCCAAGATCAGAATGCAATGGAACAGGAAGGAACTGGATTTGCAATTTAACAACACTTATGAATGAATTCACAGGAAAATAAGGCTCTATTGTAAAGGTTACCTAGCCTTATGCAAATTAGCATAATATAGTTTCTTCAACAATTATAAAAGTTAGATATAATTCTATTTTGATATTTTGGAAGATTGTGTCTTTCAGAATTCTAATTTTACTCTTTTTTTTTTTTGGAAGAGTTCCAGTAAGGATAAAAAAAAAATCTACATAAGAATGGCTCATGAATAAAATTGGAGTCAGGCAAAAAATTAATGATTGGCTAGCCAAGCCTGAAATAATTCTTTTTCTCTTTGCCAGTTGTTTGGTCTAACCTATCTGGTTATCCTAAAAGCAGTGTAACATTGTAATAGCCTATGGCATCTATTTTGAATTCAAGAACTGCTGAGGAATAAACTCTATGTACACGCCCTTCTGTTCTCCATTTGAGCCTGCAATCCTTGACTAACCAGAGGCATCAAGGTCTTGATGCGAGGGGAGACTTCATATCTTTTTAGGAAGGGCTGTTGGAGGATGCCAAAGGAAAAGGAGCAGGAGACAGAATCATCCATACAATAATTTTGACCAAAGGGTAATCATTGGCACCATGGAAGAATAAGCCGCCGGAGAGACATGAAGAAATTGATCTCATTTATCATGGAATGTCTACATATATTTCAATAAATATCATGGATAAAAAGAGGGAGTAGGAAGGGAGAGCCAACATAATCAGCAGTGGACCTGAAAGCAAGGATTAATTTCTGTAATATATCTTGGCCCATGTGAAAAAGAAGAGTCAAACAAGATTCTGTACACATTCTGAAGCCAGTATTTTTGCTTGGATTACTATCACTGCCTATTTTGGGGATGATCATCTACATTTATCCTCTTTAATTCTATTTGTGCCATCATATCTGTCTGATGCTTCCAATATGCCTGATATCTTGGAACCAATTCCAGGATTTTAAGCCCAAAGACAAAGAGTACCTGACAACTAGACTATCTCCTTCCATTTGATATGCTATTTATTTCATGTTGCATTCTGAACTGCATTTGAATTTCTCAATCACTTCTCTGAAGCCCTCAATAGATCGGTGGGTGATTAATGAGTTAGAAATGTATTGGTTTCACCATAAAGAATATTTAGTATGTTAAGGAAAGAAATTGAGGCTTAACCCAATATCTCTATTAGAAAAAAAAAGAACTGAGGGTTGAGAAGAAATTCAGTCACAAAAAGGAGAGAGAAGGCACAGAACTTTGGTATTAAAATTTGTCAAGCGATGAAGGAAACCAAAAGAGCCAAGTCGAAATGTCTTGCTGAATTTTTCTGAGCTCTGGCATGAAGATATTCTAGGCAGAATTAAAGACATGTCATGGGGAGGAGGCAGAGGAAGAAGTTCTTGATACAAAGATCAAGAGTATCAATTAAAAGTAAAACAAGAAGATACCATTTGTAAAAGTGGTTTCAAAAACATAACACCTGGGGGGCCAGCCCTGTGACCAAGTGGTTAATTTCGCATGCTCTGCTTTGGTGGCCCAGGGTTTCGCCAGTTCGGATCCTGGGTGGACCTAGCACTGCTCATCAGGCCATGCCGAGGCAGGGTCTCACATGGCATAACCAGAAGGACCGACAACTAGAATATATAACTATGTCCTGGGGGACTTTGGAGAGAAAAGAAAAAAAAAAAGATTGGCAACAGATGTTAGCTCAGGTGCCAATCTTTAAAACAAAACAATAAATAAAAATAATACCTGGAATAGCCTAGAGTATAGGGGATATGGCAGTTTAGTGTTCTGCTTGTATATGAGCTGCATGACATTTTGCCATAAATATTCAAGGATTTTAAAATGTACATATCCCTTGAAGCAGTAATTCCATTTCTAGGAAGCTTTCCTGAGGAAATTATGATAAATAGCAAAAAGATTTATCTATCAGAATGATTACCATAGCACTATTTATAATAATAAAACATTTGATACAACATAAATGCTGAATAAGTGATTGGTTCAATAAATTATGACACATAATTATGCACAAATATGGCACATAATTTATTGGCATTTCCATGAAAAGAACTACTATCAAACAATTAAAAATCATACTAGAGGGAATTATTGAATCATATAAAAATACCCAGATATCAAATGCAAGGAGTTATAACACCAAATGAACAGAACAATCTAATTCTCATACATACTTAAAATAGACAGCTGTAAAATAACACTTTAAGTAATTGTTTTTGAAAGTTTGGATAATAGTTTTTTTATTTTTCTTTTCCATGTGTCAGTATATTTCTTATAATGCCACAATAAATACGTGAGCTTTACTAGCATAAAAAAATTTTTTTAACGAGCATTATTAAAAAGTTACAGAAGAGGGCTTGCCCCGTGGCCTAGTGGTTAAGTCCACTGCACTCCGCTCTGGCAGCCCAGGTTCGGCTCCCAGGCACAGACCCACACCGCTCTTCAGCAGCCATGCTGTGGCGGCAATCCACATAGAAAAATAGAGGAAGCTTGGTAACAGATGTTAGCTCAGGGCAAATCTTACTCAGGGGAAAAAAAAAAGTTACAGAAGGACAATACTGCATGAGTCCACTTCTATAAAGTATCTAAAATAGTCAATCTCTTAGAAGCAGAACGCAGAATGGTGGTTACCAGAGGCTCATGTGAGGGGAAAGAGAAGTGGCTGTTCAATGGTATGAAGTTTCAGTTATGCCAGATGAATAAATTCTAGAGATCTGCTGTACAACATTGTGCTTACACTTAACAATACTGCACTTCACACTCAAAAGTTTGTTCAGAGAGTAAATCTCAGGTTATCTGTTCTTATCACAAAGAGAAGTTATTGGGAGGGCTACTGCTTCTAGCAAAGACAGAGCAAGAGGAAAGATTTATTCCTCTGCTTACAGCAACTAAAAATAAATAAAAACAGGTAACATAATACATAAAACAACAGTTTTAAAGATATTAGATATCAGATATTAAAAAACAGTGATTCCTGAGAGAAGGGAAACAAATGAGGTGATGCTACAATTGTTCTGGATTACTACCAGAGGAGTTTCTAGGCCTCGGTGCATCCAGTGTTTAGGCAACCCAGGCAGAGCATGGCAGACATCCAGAGCAGAAGAAATGGAGCTGAGAGTTGGAGATAAGGTGTCTAGAGCTCACGAGATGAATACTGGAGAGGAGAGAGCTGCACAGAGAACTAAGACCTTCAGAGCATTCCCTTGGACTACTCAGCTGACAACCTCTCAGCCCATGCATGTCATAATGCTGTACAGGCCTGGGAAATAACCACGCAAAAGGACTAGAGGAAATAACCCCTGGTGCTCACACAGGCATGGAAACAGTGTCTGTTCCCACAAGTGGAGTAGAAAACCTCTTAATTCATGGGGAATCAGGAAAAGTTCTCAGATATGTTTTGCCACATTGGTGGGGCAAACTTCAGACTAGGCTAAATGTTATCCTGGTCTCATCTAATAAGCTTAAAAGGAAGGCCCCAAGGATCAAACTGTTTCCTAGTAACTTAAATGTGTCCCAAAACAAAGCTCGAAAATATTTATAGGAATGCAAAAATATTTATCATGCAACTAGGTAAAAGTCATAATGATAGGTATCTAATTGAAAATTGCCAGGCATGGAAACATGCAGGGAAAATATGGCCAATAATGAGGAGAAAAATCAATTAATCAAAACTGACCCTAAAATGAAACAAATGATATAATTAGAGGGAAAAAAGTTATTATAATGGTATTTTATTTGCTCAAGAAGCTAGAGAAGAGAATATGATAAGTACAGACTTGGCAAATATGAAAAGAACCAAGTCAAACTTATAGAAGTGAAGACTACGATATCAGGGACAAAAAATTAACTGGATAGGATTAACAGCAGCTTAGACATAGCAGAAGAATACATTCATTAACTTGAAAACACGGAGCAGAAATTATGTAAAACAAAACACCAAAAAAATAAACGTTTAAAATAAAAACAAACAGAACATCAGCAAGGTATGGGACAACTGCAAGCAACCTAACATCAGCATAATTAGAGTTCCCCAAAGAGAGTAGAGAAAAGGGCAAACATGAAAATATCTGAAGAAATAATGGCTTAAATGTTCTAAATTTGATGAAAAGCATAAATCACTATATGAAAGAAGCTCAACAAATGCCAAGCACAAAAAAAGTCAAGAAAACTACACTAAGGCATGTCAAAATCAAGCTACCTAACACCAATGATATAGAGAAAATGGACTGTGATAAGTTCAAGAAACCACTAAAATGTACACACACACACACACACACACACACACACACGAGTTATAGCTAATCAGCCAAAGTTGGTGATTAATGAGATCATAAAAAATACTAGTCTAATCTAAAAGAAAACAGAAAAAGACGGAAAAGGGAACAAAGAACAGACAGGACAAGTAGAAAACAAATATCAATATGATAGACTTATACTCAAGCATATAAAAAATCACATTTTCTCACCACACTAAAAAAATGGTAATTATGTGAGGTGATGGATCTGTTGATTAACTTGATTGTTGGAGGTAGTTCACTATATATATATATGTATGTTAAATCATCATGTTTTACACCTTGAAGACATACAGTTTTTATTTGTCTTAAACTATACAGTTTAATTTTAAATTATTTAAAAAATTTTTTTAATGAAAATGGTCTGAACCCACCAATTATAAGGCATGAAGTATCAAAATGGATGAAAAAGAAAGATCCAATTATATGCTTTCTACAATAAAATACATTTTTAAATGTAAAGATGAATAACCTAAAAGCAAAAAGATATGACATGCTAATAAAATTTTTTAAAAGCTGGAGAGGTTATATTAATACCTGAGAAAGTCAATCTTAGGCAAAAGGATATTAACAAGGCTTAAGAAGGTCAATTCACAATGATAAAAGGGTCAATTCATCTATAGGGCATAACAACCTTCTAAACACTTGTGCATCTAATAACAGAGCTTCAAAATATATAAGGTAAAAAATGATAAAATGCCAAGGAGAAATAGACAGACCCATTATTATAGTCAAAAATTTAAATACCATTCTCTCAACAATTGATAGAACAAATAAACTGAAAATCAAGAAATATAGAAATCCAGAACAGCAAAAGACAGCTTGACCTAACTTATTGACATTTATAAAACACACCACACAATAAAAGCATATCTTTTTTCAAGTGCACATAAAACATTTACCGTGATAGAACATATTCTGAGCCATAAACAGGTAGCAATGAATTTAAAAGGATTTAATTCATATACAAAACATGTTCTCTGACCACAATGAAATGAAATTATTAAATTACTAATCAATAACAGAAAGATAACTTAAAACCCTCACATACTTGAAAATTATATGACAAACTTTAAATGATCTATAGATAAAGAAGAATACAGAAAAAACTTACAAAGTATTTTGAATAAAATGAAAATGACAAGAGAACATATCAAACTTTGGAGATGCAGCCAAATCACTAAACAGCTACATTTACTACAAAGTTATGTACAAAGTTACATTAGCAAAGACGGGTCTCAATTCAAAGATCTTATCTTACACTTAAAAAAATCTAGAAAAAGTAAAGCAAATGAAACCCGAACTAAGCATAAGGAAGAAAGAATGAAAAATAAGAATTGAAATCAGTGAAACAGAAAAAAAAAATGATACCAAAAATATCAATGAAACCAAAATCTGGTTCTCAGAAATCAATAAAATTGAGAAAAATCTGCTACACTGACTAGCAAAAAGAGAGAAAGCCCACATTACCAATATCAAGAATAAAAGAGGTGATGTGACTATTGGGTCCATAGACATGAAAAGGATAATCAAGGAAAACTATGAACAACTTTACGACAGTAAATTTGACAATGTAGATAAAGTTGACAAAATTCTATGAAAGAAAGAAACAATCAAGGCTCAGTAAAGAAGACATAGACTATCTAAACAGTCCTAAATCTACTTAAGATATTAAATTTGTAGCCAAAAGCCTTCCTAAGAAGAAAACTCCAGACTAATTCCCCTTGTGGACATAGATACAAAACACTTAACCAAAATTTTAGTGAATTGACTTTTAAAATATAAAAGTATCATACATCATAAGCAAGTGGGATTTGTTCTAGAAATGCAAAATTATTTGAATATTCAAAAAGTACTATTGGTTTTCAACAAGAATGGAAAGGCAATTGAGTGAAGGAAGGAAAACACTGTCATCAAATTGTATTGGAAAAATTGAATATCCACATGAAAAAAAAGAAAAAACAACTTTGATCCATACCTTGTACAATATCCAAAAATTAACTTAAAATGGATCATAGACCTAAATGCAAAACCTAAAACTATAAAACCTCCAGAAGAAAACAAGTGTAAGATAATAACTTTGTGCTCTTGAATTAGGCGAAGATTTCTCAGATATAAAACCAAAAGTGTTAATACATAAGAAACAGATAAATTAGACTTCATTAAAATTAAGGACTTCTGTCTTTTGAAAGACAATATTAGGACAATCAGAAGATAATCTATAGTCTGGAAGAAAATATTTGCAAATCACATATCTGATAAAGGACTTCTATCCTGAATATATAAAGAACCTTCAAAGCTCACTAGTAAGAAATAGAACAACCTAATTAAAAAAAACAGGCAAAATATTTAAACAACTACCTCACTAAAAAGGATATTGATGGCATATAAGCACATTGAAAACAGCTCAACATCATTAGTCATTCGGTAAATGCAAATTAAAACCTTAATGTGATACTTCTACATACCTATTAGAGTGTCTAAGATTAAAAAACTGACTATCGCAAGTGTTAACAAGGATGTAGAAGAACCAGCACTCTCATACACTGCTGCTGGTGGTTATGTTAAATGGTACAACCACTTGGGAAAATAGTTGTATAACTTCTTAAAACATTAAACACCTAGCTACCATATGATCCAGTCATTCCACCCCTAGATATTTAATAGAGAAAAATGAAAGTATATGTTCACATAAAGACTTACAAATATTCAAATCCACTTTCTTTGTAATAGTCAAAAAACTGGAAATCACCCAAACATCCATCAACAGGTAAATGGATAAACAAATTGTCAGATAAACAAATTGTCCATACCATGGAATACAACTCAGCAATAAAAAGGAAGGAATTAATGATACACATAACAAACATGAATGAATCTTAAAATAATTATGCTCAACAGGGAAAAAAAACCCATACATATTGTAGGATTCCATTTATATAAAATTCCAGAAAATACAATTCAATCTAGAGTGACATTAATTAGATCAGTGATTGCCTGGAGATGGGAGGGGTTTAGAGGTGAGATGGATGGATTACCAAGGAATACAAGGAAACTTTTGAGGGTGATGGATCATTCATTATTTCCATTGTGGTGACTGTTGCATGGGTGTATACATATGTCAAAACTTTTCAAATGGTACACTTTTCTCTATGCTAATTATTATATGTTAAATATACTTCAATAGAGCTGTTAAAGTGTCACTGGACACTAATTTCTCTTAAAATAATTGCATTAATCTAACCAATCCAGAAGCAGAACTATCTAATGAGTCCTGACAACTAATACACTTACTGAACACATATTTATTGAAGATTTAGTAAGTGCCAGGTAAATAATTTGTGAATCCAAATAGGAATGAGTCCTTGCCCCCAGGTCACTCACAATCTACTGGCAGAGGTCAAATGTAGACACACAATGTGTTTTGGTCAGTTCTACAGAAAAGGCCTGCAGAACCTGAGAGAGAAGGGAGTGGAGGGAACGCTGAGCCAGCCAGACAAGGCTTCCCTGAAGATGAGATGCTTCAGCATCCTGATCTTGGAGGATCAGGATGAATTTGCCAGAAAGATGAGAACCATATGAACTAAGGCTCAGAATTATAAACAACCGTGATGCAGTGAGAGAGAGAGAGAGAGAGGCCATGAAGAGAGAGGAAACTGGAGAGGCAAAAGTAGGCCAGATCAAAAAAACTTTTGTATGATGGGCTAAGAAACTTGAATTTTATCCAGCTGAAGATAGGGAGCTAATTAAGGATTTTAAAAGGAAGAGAATGACATTATCAAATTTTTATTTTCAAAAAATCACTTTGGAAGCAGTGTGGAGAACAGTTAGGAGGAAAATAAGATTGGATGCAACAGGATCAAGTGGAGAATTTTGCTGTAGTCCAAGCAAAAGATGGCAAATGCTTCAACCAAAGTGAGAGCTTGGAAAAGAGAGCTTGGATTTCATCAACATTTTGGAAGTAGAGTCTATAGACAATCGGACACTGTTAGTGAAGGAAATGAAGGATGCTTTGCTACAACCTGGCACCTGATATGTATAATCAGGTGAATGGTGGTAGCATTCATTTAAGTGAGGGCAAAGAGCAGGTTCAAAGGGAAAGAAAATGAGTTCAGTTTTGGAAACGTTGAGTGTAATATGTCTTTGGGATATCTATTTGGACATATTTCAGTAAGCAAGATTCCAGATATATCTTAGAGCTCCTAGAATTTAGTGAAACTCTAAAGTGCCATGTTAGAAAGTTCACTTACTCCCATGGACAGTATTCGTATTCTGCTAAAAGACTATAACTACCTATTACAGTTACCATTTATTGAGCACTTCTTTATGCTAGTAATTGGAGTAAGCACTTCACATAGATCATACTATGTTATCCTCACGACAAATCTATGTTAGTTTTTCATACTTCTGTTGCTTATAAGGAAAGTGAGGCTTAGAGAGGTTATATAACTTGACCAGGAACACTTTGCGGGGCAGCTGGGTATGAATAAGCTGATGCTCTTAACAACTTCACAATGCTAGAATGCTATAATTTAAACTTATCCCTAGAAAGGTAGAGCGCAGCTTGTCCCTAACTGACCTAGGAATAGTCTCCAAGGGGCCTATGAGTAAAACTAATCCTGAGAAAAAGCTCCTTGTCTTCTGAAAATATAGGGAAACAAAGTGAACAGTATCTATAACATGAATCCAATACCGGAGTCTAGGTCCCTAGGCGGCAATCACTTGTCTCCATGTACTCTCAATTATCCATGTTTCCTACTTTATATTCTCAGATATGATTATTTTGCCTGACTGATTTCACACCTCAGTCCAACCTCTTTTCCTGCACTAAACTGTGGAGCCATGGAACATAATGACTCGACAGTTCAGTACTTTTACAAGAGAACTGACACATGAGCAATGGCCCTAAGTCTGTCTCTTAGAGGCTGGATGATTTTAGGCAAGTCAATTAATCTCTCTGAGCATCATTGTTCTCATAATTCAATGAGAATAGTACATCCAAGCTATCTACTTCTGCAGAATCTACTTTGAAAACATATATTAAAATTCATTGAAAATTATGAAGCACTATAGAATTGTAGGAAAGCACCATAAACTTTTGTTTGTTTCTTCCTCTATATTGTCTTGGCGACCTTCTATGTATAGTTTTCAAGGACAAACACAAGACTCAAAACTATCTGGTACAATTTATTCCCTAAATTTTGCCTCTCCTTTAAAAGACTCTGATAAATTGTCTGTACTTTACAAAACAAAGAAAATACTATTTTCTTTTATCTACTAAATTGCATAGCTTCCATCTTTCAAAGTATTGTTCAAAATCCAGTTATCAGTCTGTCTTCTAAGTTAAGTTTCTTGCATAAAAATGAATTTGATACATTGTCCCATAAAACACAAACACTGGTATATTTCTCTATATTCTTTATTACTATTTTTGGTAATAAAATGTCATGGTAGGCTCTTGAGCTCTTGAGTTAGAGACTGGGTTCAAATAACTGCTCCGTTTATTAGTGATATAACTTTGGTCAAATGACATCCCTTCCGAGCCTCCATTCCCTTGTCTGTAAAATGGAGCTAATAATAACACTTGGCTCATAAGGTTATGAAAATTAAATAAGATAAATAACATAAAACAATTATTACAGTGCTAACCATAAATAAGAGTTCGATAAACACCAGTCAGATAGTATTTCATTACTGTCAATGATATGCACTTCACATGTTTAAAGCGAAGTTCTATCACAACTACATTCCTGTTTTCTTAAATCTCCCTTTACCTTTTCTTCCTTCTCAAATCTTCCTTATATTCTACAACGCCATGTTGCCTCTCAAAGATAATGAATTCTTCTTGTTGCATCTATCTTTCTGTTAATAAGTGAGTTTCCAACCAAAAAACTGAAGCAGTCTATAACCAATTGTCTATTTTTTAAATGGAACTATCAAGTACCACTGTGCATCATACCTCCATTACTATTGAGATACCATGTCTTTTTAACCTTCCCAATAATTCTGAGATACCTGGGAATGATCTCCAGGTCTTCAAATTTTTAATTGATGTCCTTATGTTCCTCTAATTTGCATGACCAGATCATGCTTCCTTATGTTCTTCTAATTTGTTGTAGCAACATTTAGTGAATATTTTAGAAATTTTCTGGAATTGTGCCCATGTAATTATGCAGCTATATTTCTGTAATCATTGTATAACCTGATCTTTTATATCTCATTTTTCCACAGTCTAATCTTTTCAATCATGTGACGCACTTTGCTACCCCTTTCTCCCTCAGCCTTGCATGCACAGAAATTTTATTTGGTCAGCCTAGTAATAGTGGATCTACTTCTCAGGGGCAGACTCACCTCAGACAAGCTCACAAGAACGGATCTATAAAACTGGAGTGATAATTTACTAATTTCCAAGGAAAATACGACTATCACATGATCAGGATACTGGCATTAACATGATCGCTGCAGTCTCTGATTGGCATTGTACATAGGGAAGAGAAAATCTGATGCCATGAGGAAATTATTCTCACAGGTATTGAACAAACTTGAAGTGTCATGAACAGAATATTATCTCCCTCAGCAGACTCACATGGGCAGCAAAACTGGGATCAAAGTTGGCTCAAAGCAATGGAAGTTAGAGAAATCAAATGGTTAATAGGACCAGAGGAAAGGTCTTACCACCCAAGTTTCTGAGTCTGCTGGCTAAGGTTTCTCCTTCCATGGACAGTGCTTTAATTAACCCAGCCAAAGAATCCTCAGTCTCTCTCCATCACTAGCTGATTCTCCCAGTCATGAACATAGTCTTTCTTTAATTGTATTGAAATATTCAATTCAGGTTATCATTATCTCCTTACGGCAGTTTTGCATTTTTCTAGTCTGATTTGACATTTATTGATTTTATTTTTTAACTCTATAAATATAGTTTTACTTCCTTCATGTAAATTCCTAGGGGAACCCTCATATGAATTTTGATAAAGATTCCACAATCATAAGAGTTTAGGCTAAGAATATTAGCCATCTCACAGGAATTTTTTTTTTTCCTTAATAAGAAAAAAATACTCACACACAAATATCTTGGCATATAAATAATAACTAAAAAACTGAATTTCATAAAGAATCTGCTTTGGTTTGGACACATTTCTCTAAGCACATTCATGGCCTCTCTCTGACTGTGACTCATTCTAGTCCTGGGGCAGTGACCTGGCATTTTTGATTGGTAATTTTTGAAAGAGTAGCTACTTAGGCATACTCAATTCAGTGGTATCTTTCATCCTCTTGGTCGCAACCCTGCCTCCATATCTGAGCCACTGGTCCAGCTGTCCAGGCGTGTCGGGGTGAGGTATGTCTAACTCTGGGATTTGGTATTAGAAAGCCCACTTTACTAACAGATTCGCCAGAGTCCAGCCCTCAAACCTGGCTGCAGTGAAGGTGTTGTTTTATCCCTATTTATTCCTCATTTCTCAATTTGCTCAAAAACATGGTGGGAGACAAGTATACAATTTGCTAGCCCATCCCTTGGAACTCCCATATCCAATGCATGCTAAACTGTTAGTAATCTTAATCCAGTTTTCATTTATGTCCATTTAATTTTCATCTGGACTTCAGCTTATATAATTACAAAGTTTTATATATAACAAAGGTTAAAAAAAAGTATCCTAAACCTCAGATAGCTATTTAAAAACACAAAAGAAAACCACGTGTGTGCCCATAAAAAAAGTATTTATCCTGTTTTGAAGATAATAATGATATCTACAAAACTTAAATAGAGAGTTCAGTTTGATGATGTACAAGCCTATGAACTTCAGGTGACTCAGCAGCAAACTTTGGATCAATAATTTACTCTTTAGCCTAGAGAAGATACTAAATTATTTGTTTAAAAATGTTTTACAGGCCAGTGTACATATTTTCCTAAAATGGAGCATGCCATTTTATGGAGCTCTCCACATGCCATTTTAAGCACTAATATGCTTCTGAGACGACACAGGTCTGAAAGGATGTGCTCTCCCATCCCAAAGACATCCTTAAGTCAGACACTATAATTAATTCTTTGAGGGCACTGTAGTGCAGGAAGACTCTGGGGACCATTTTCACTTATAACACCAGCTTTTGTGTGAAAGGTGAGATGTGTTTAGCTCTGAGCCTCAATTACTCGTGCCTTTTCTCCAGTTGCCCACATCAGGTCATGCTGCTGGTAACAAAACCTTTTCAGGGCCCTTGTGCAAGAGTGAAGATAAACTACAAGAGAATTCTCTTCTTTTTAATGAGAAAGCTTTTCCAAACTTGACAAAACAGTACTGTATGACCACTTGATTTTAGTCTTTATGAAGTAAATTTATTCCCAATCAATTCCCTCTGTTCACACGTAGATTTAGCTTTTCATTAAGATTTGTTAGGATAGTGATATTCAGTATTTGCTGTCTCTCAGTAAGACACTGAATTTATTGGCTACCTTTTCATCTCCCTTCAAGGCTGTTCAGCTTCAGCAAACAAATTTTAAAAAGTCATTTTTGCACTGGGAGAATGACGTTAGAATTCTGATTGCACAGTACACTCTTTAAATATAAATGTAAATTTCAGAAGTAGACATAGTTACCAAAATACCTCTTTCTCATTTAATTTGATTAAAGTATTCTTTTCTAAAAGATACTAATTCCTTCTCCTCAAATCTCTTTGACATTCAGAGAACTACCATAAAACTGGTCAAGTGGCTGTGTGAATGCAGCAACTTCACTGAAAGAACATAATCAGAAAAATAATCATTGACTATTCCCCTTCAGAACGTCCAGTAAAGGGTGGGAGGAATTTGGAAATTGAATCACACACCTAGATTTTCCAAATGGCAATGAGGACCCTAGTTTATTGTTGACCTCAATCAGGCCTGCAATAACCTATTTAAACTTCCTACAGTTAAATAAAGTACTATTTATTCCCAAATATTCAAGCATCCTTTACAACCCAATTTTTTTCTTCTTAGAATCAAATTACAGAGGATGTGGCTAAAACAATTTTTCTCCACTTTGCTCCCCAGCTATGAATGCAGCTTGCATGAGGGAAGCACAGTTTGACCATGCTCTGCATTCATCCATCCTCTCTCCTGTATCCCAGGACCTAATTGTGGCATCCTTTGAGTCAGGTTCATTCAGGGGTTAGGCTATGTGGATGAAAACTGGGACTCAGGAAGCTGCATATCACTGACTGGGCTTCCACTTCAAGGTTCCAGACATACGCTAATTATCATCAATTAAAAATCTCTCCATGGCCTCAGTTAGTGTAACTTTGGGGAAAGAATCAACCTAAAAGCACCAAGAAAGTAAGCTATCATGCACCATATTGTTGTAACTTTAGACTGACCTTTATAGTAGAACAAGTAGATCATGTGTGGTGTTAAGGCTTGAGAGTAAAAAAAATGACGGAAATCTGTAAGGAAGGAGGACAGCATAAACTTCACCTGGAGGTGAAGGCAGCAGAAGATAAGCTCTCAAAATGCCTCCCCCTGCAAGGCAGCACTACCTCTATATCACCTAGGTTGATCCTAAGACAGCTGTTTTTTCACTCAGGAGTCTACTTCTTTCAGGTTCTTCGAGATAGCACTGTCAGCAGCAGATGAGATGAAGATTTACAGCTGGTGTCAGGAGCATATTAATGCCTTTGCAGTCTGTCATGTCTCATAAGTTTCCACAGTGGTTCCACATAAATTTTGACTTAAGACATAAAAGGATGGAGTAGTCTTTTGGGATACTGGAGATAAGCTCCTTAAGTTAGATGGAGAATGGAGGGAAAGGAGCACAGGATAGGGTCCCATAGTAGTCATTATAGCCTCTTAGTGGTTAGGCTCCAATAGCGGTTTAATCTAAAAGAGAGTACTTTACATGGTGACATCTAAAGCAGGGCTTCTCAAGAGCCACACATTGACATTTGGGGCTGGATAATTGTTGTGTGGGATTGTCCTGTGCTCTGTAGCATCTTTTTTTTTTTTAAAGATTGGCACCTGAGCTAACAACTGTTGCCAATCTTTTTTTCTGTTCCCCTGCTTTTTTTCTCCCCCAATCCCCCCAGTACATAGTTGTATATTCTAGTTGTGGGTCCTTCTAGTTGTGGCATGTGGGATGCCACCTCAACATGGCCTAATGAGCCGTGCCATGTCCGCATCCAGGATCCGAACCCTGGGCCGCTAAAGCAGAGCGCAGGAACTTGAACCACTCAGCCAGGGGCCAGCCCCTCTGTAGCATCTTTAGGATCATCCCTGGCCTCTACCACTAGATGTCAGTAGCACTTACCTCTCCGGTCGTGATGATCAAAAACGTCTCTAGACATTACCAGTGTCCCCTGGGGGGCGAAATCACCTCCAGTTGAGAATCACTGGACTACAGCAGTGCAAGTACACCCCATGGATTTTTTAATGATTAATGTTTTTTAAAAAAGATGTGTTCTATAGGGTTAAAACATTCTCAAAGTACAAAACACTTTTTTGTACATTTAATGTTCAGATTCAAATAGTAGAGTCAGCCAGAGAGGCAAAACCCTCGCTTGTATGCTCTGATTCCAAAAAGTTTTAGAAAGAAATTTCAGCCATTTTAGGGGAATTTAAATTATTTTTACAAAGTTATAGGAAGACTAATTCACATACTTATAATATAGGATGATTTTAAAAGAACTACTGTTTTCCATGTTTCATTTAAACTTCACGATGACCATATACCCTAAGCATTATTTCTATTTTGTAGAAGAAACTCTAAGAGCATATAAAAGAACTCTAGAGGAGCCAGAAGTCAAACTCATGTCTTTTTGACTTCAAAACCAGGCATTTTCCAACAGAATACTTGGTGCTTCTGTTAATGAAGCCTTAAGCGTTAAGCAAAATGTTACCATCACTAGGATGAGAAAGCTCAGAGAAAGAGGGGACTGGCATCTGAATTAATATATAAGGTTGGGTAGCTTTGCTGGTTTCTTTTTAAATGTGGTAAAAAATATACAACATAAAATTTTCCATCTTAGCCATTTTCAAATGTATAGTACAGTAGACAACTATAAGCACATTGTTGTGCAACAGATCTATAGAACTTTTTCATCTTGCAGAACTGAAACTCGACATCTATCGAACAGCAATTCTCTGTCCCTGTCCCTGGCCCTAGCAATCACAATTCTACTTCAAAGAGTTCGACTACCTTAGATACATCATATAAGTGGAATCATAAAGTATTTGTCTATTTTTGATTGGCTTATTTCACTTAGCATAATAGCCTCGTTTCCTCCATGATAGCATATGCAGGATTTCCTTCTTTTTCATGGATGATAAATATTTCAATGTATATATACACCACATCTTTATCCATTCATCCATTGATGGACACTTAGGTTGTTTCCATATCTTGGCTATCATGATCAATGATGCGATGAACATGGGAGTGAAAATATTTCTTTAAGATCCCACTTTCAATTCTTTTGGATATATACCCAGAAGTGAGACTATTGGATCATATGATAACTCTATTTTTAGGTTTTTGAGAGCCCCCCATACTGTTTCCCACAGCAGCTACATCATTCTACATTCCTATCAACAGGACAAAAAGGTAACAATTTCTCCACATCCTCACCAACACTTGTTATTTTCTGGGATTTTTATAGTGGCCATTGTGATGGATGTGACATGAGGCAATATCTCATTACGATTTTTGTTTGCATTTCCCTGATGATTAGTGATGCTGAGCATCTTTTCATATGCCAGTTGGTCATTTCTATATCTCCTTTGGAGACATGTTTATTCAATCCTTTGCTCATTTTTAAATTTGAATATTTGGGTTTTTTGTTGCATTGTAGGAGTTCTCAATATATTCTAGAGATCAGTCCCATATCGGATATATGGTTTGCAAACATTCTCTTCCATTCTGTAGGTTGCCTTTCCACTCTCTTGATTGTTTTGTATGCTGTGTAGAAGTTTTTAAGTCTGAGGTAGTCCCATTTATTATTTTTGTTGTCTGTGCTTTTGTTTTCATATCCAAGAAATCACTGCCCAATCCAATGTTATGAAGACTTTCCCCTATGTTTTCTCCTATGAGTTTTATATTTTCAGGTCTTACACTTAGATCTTTAATCCATTTTGAGTTAATTTTTACATACGGTTTAAGGGACAGGTCCAACTTTATTCTCTTGCATGTTGATATCCAGCTTTCTTAACACCATTTGTTGAAGAGACTATCCTTTCACCTTTGTGTAGCCTTGGCACACTTGTCAAAGATCATTTGACCATATATATGAGAGTTTATTTCTGAGCTCTCTATTCTATACCAATATATGATTGATCTATATGTCTGTCTTCACACTAGTACCATACTGTTTTAATTACTGTAGTTGTGTAATATGTTTTGAAATCAGGATGTGTGATGACTCCAGCTTTGATTATCTTTCTCAAGATTGTTTTGGCTGTTTGGGATCCTTAGAGATTCCATATGAACCTTAGGATTTTTTCTATTTCTAAAAGAAAATGCCATTGAGATTTTGGTTAGGATTTCATTGAATCTGTAGATTACTTGGAGTAGTATGGATATTTTAACAATATTAAGCTTTTCAGCCTATGAACCTGGGATATATTTCCATTTATTTTGTTTTAATATCTTGCAGAAATGTTTTATAGTTTTCAGTGCTCAAGCATTGCCTCCTTAGTTAAGTTTATTTCTAAGTATTTTATTCTTTTGGATGCTATTGTAAATGTTAATGTTTTCTTTCTTTCCTTTTTAAATTGTTCGTTAGTGTATAAAAACACAACTGACACTGTGTGTTGATTGTGTATCCCACAACTTTGATGAATTTGTTTACTAGTTCTGGCAGGTTTTTTGCAGAATCTTCAGGGTTTTCACCATATAATATGTCATCTGTTAACAAAGATAATTTTACTCCTTTTCCAATTTGTATGCCTTTTATTTTTCTTGTATAATTGCTATGGCTAGGACTACCATGCTGAACAGCTGTGGTAAGAGTGCGAAGCTTGCCTTGTTCTTGATCTGAGAGGGTAAGCTTTCAGTTTTTCACCACTGAGTATGATGTTAGCTGTGGACTTTTCATGAATGGCTTTTATTTTCTTGAGGTAATTTTCTTCTATTCCTAATTTCTTGAGTGTTTTTATTATGAAAGGGTGTTGAATGTTGCCAAATGTTCTTTCTGTATCAATTGAGATACAGATCATGTGGTTTTTATCCTTCATTCTGATAATTTGGTGTATCACATTGATTGACTTTCATATATTGAATCATCCTTGCATTCCAGAGGTAAATCCCACTTGGTTATGGTATATGACCCTTTAAAAGTGCTGTTGAATTCAGTTTGCTAATATTTGTTGAGAATTTTTGCATCAATATTCATCAGACACTTTGGTCTGTAGTTTCCTTTCCCTGTAGTATCTTTGTCTGATTTTGGTACCAGGATAATGCTGGTCTCAAAGAATCAGTTTGGAAGTGTTCTCTCCTATTCAATTTTTTGGAAGAGTTTGAAAAGCATTAGTGTTAATTCTTCCTTAGATGTTTGGCAGAATTCTCCAGGGAGACCATCTGATCTTGGATTTTCTTTATTGGGAGTTTTTTGATTACTGATTCAATCCTCTTACTAGTTATATGTCTGTTCAGATTATTTATTTCTTCTTGATTCAGTCTTGGTAGATTGCATATTTGTAAAATTTATCCATTTCTTCCAGCTTATCCAATTTGTTGGCATATAAATGTTCACAGCAGTCTCTTATGATCCTTTTTATTTCTACGGCATCAACTGTAACGCATCCTCTTATATTTCTCATTTTATTTACTTGAATCTTCTCTTTTTTTCTTAGTCTAGCTAGGGGTTTGCCAATTTTCTTAGTCTCTTTCAAAAAACCAACTCTTAGTATCATTGATTTTCTTTCTACTATTTTTTGATTCTCTATTCTATTTCTGCTTTAATAGTTATTATTTCCTTCCTTCTGCTAACTTTGGATTTAGTTTAGTTTTGGATTTAGTCCTTTTTCTAGCTCCTTAAGGTAAAAAGTTAACTTTTTTTATGTCTTTTGGTTCTTTTTTAATGTAGGTATTTACGACTATAAACTTTCCTCTTAGAACTACTTTTGCTACATCTCATAAGTTTTGCATGTTGTTTTTCCATTTACATTTGTCTCAAATAATTTTTGGTTTCCTTGTAATTTCTTCTTTGACTCATTTGTTGTTGAGGAATGTGTTATTTAATCTCCATATATTTATAAATTTTCCTTCCATTACTGATTTCTAATTTTATATCATTCAGGTCAGAAAAGATATTTGATATGATTTCAATCTTCTTAAATTTGTTAAGATTTATTTTGTGGCCTAACATTCTTTTTTATGGTTTCTATCTCTTTGTTGGACTTCTCATTGTGTTCATGCATTGTTTTCCTGATTTCATTTAGCTGTCTATCTGTATTCTCTTGTAGTGCATTGAGATTTCTAAGGTGACTATTTTGAATTCTTTAACAGTTACTTCATAGATCTTTCTTTCTTTAGGATCAGTTGCTGGAGATTTATTTTGTTCCTTTGATTGGGCCATGTTTCCCTGTTTCTTTATGTGTCATTATTTATTGGTTGTGATTTGTGCATTGGAGAAAAGAGCCACCTCTTCCAGTCTTTGTGGACTGGGATTATACAGAGCAAGACCTTCACCAATCATCCTGGCTGGAGATTCCAGGAGACTTTCAAAACTTTTATGGGGATTATGGGGATGTGTCTTTCTGAGCTTGTGAGTGTAATATACCTATTTGAGAGGTTGTTGGTTTCTTTTTCAGGAGCTTATAACCTCTTGCTGTCTCTAGTGTCTGTCTGTGGTTCTGACGGTTCTCTAGTGCTGCAAAGAGCCACTGAGCTCTTGTTTGTTCTCCATAACCCCAAGGCATTCAAAGTATTCCAGTTCCATCAGCACTCTAAGACAGCTGAGACAGAAACCCAGTTTTGCAAGAAGCCCCTTGAAAAACTGAACTTTGGTCATACATTCCAGTCTTTTCTTTCTTCTCACAAACCAGGCACTTTCTCCTGATTACTTTGGGGTGTGTTGGCTTCTATCTGCACTGGTTGGAGGTATTCTGGTGCTGCAACAAACTACTGAGCTCTCTTGTTCTCATCTGCCCATACCCATCAAAAGTGTATTGTTCCCTGTCTGTTCTGAGTCAGGTGAGACAGAAAGAAGTCTTTTGTGCACCCCCCTGAAGAGCAAGAACATTGGATAAGCATTATACTCTTCTCTTTCCCTCCCAAGGAAGGAGCTGTGAGTTGTGTTTTTCTCCTGGTTGCACTGAGCTGTGCCACTTGGGGTAAGGGCTAATGTGGTTGAACTGAAATGGCTTTTCTTACCAGTTTCAATGCAGCTGTTCTTGGCTTTGAGTTTTCTTGAAGTACTGCAATTTCCTAACTAGTTTCTGGAATTCTAATAAGAGATTTTTGTACCAAATATTGTTATCAATTCAGTGTCTTGGTAGAGGAACAACATCTGGGCTTCCTATTCTTCCATCTTGCTGATGTCACTCCTGGTTTTCTGATTTTTTAAAAGAGCATAAGATTTTACTTAAAAGAATAATTTAAATTTTTGCCTTAAAAGATGGGTGTGATGTCACATGGCATATCCTCCTTGGTCTCAGAGTGTTTAATTCTGTTTCTCTTACCTTCTATCCAGAAGGAATTTGGATCAGCCTTTTCTCAGATATAAAGATATGATTGATCAACACAAATTTCGCTTAATGGACTCATTTCACCTAGAATAGGACAAATGTGGAAATGAAAAGATCACAGTCCTATTCTAAATAATTACAGAATATTTCAGTTATCATGAGTTCAATTAAAATCCACTTAACTTTTGTATACCCTAAAACAAGAGGAAAAATAGGTTTGAGCACTTGCTCTGCAACTTACTCTGTGATTTTACATGAATCACTTTGCCATTCCTAATCTCGATTTTCCCGTCTGTAAAATGATGATAATAATAGCATATGCCTCAGAGGTTTATTGTAAAGATTAACTATGACAATGACGAGGAAGTAATAAATGTTCAAATGTATTATCTAGTCACCTTACGCACGTTAGAAGGGCCATCATCAAAAAGACAAAAGATAGCAAATGCTGGCCAGGATGCGAAGAAAGGGGAACCCTGTGCATTGTTGGTAGAACTGTAAATTGGTACAGTCACTATGGAAAACAGTATGGAGGATCCTCAAAAAATTAACAATGGAATTATCATATGATCCAGCAATTCCACTTAAGGGAATACATCCAAAGAAATGAAAACACTAACTCAAAAAGATATCTGCACCTCCATGTTTATAGCAGCATTATTTATAATAGCCAAGACATGGAAACTCCCCAAGTGTCCATGAATGGATGAATGGATAAAGAATGGGATATTATTCAGCCAAAAGAATGAGGAAATTCTACCATTTGCAACAACACTGATGGACCTTGAAGGCATAATGCTAAGTGAAATAAGTCAGACAGAGAGACAAATATCATATGACCTCATTTATATGTGGAATCTAAAAACAAACAAACTCAAAGAAAAAGAGATCAGACTTATGGTTAACGGAGGTGGAGGGTGGGGGCAAGGGGAATTGGAGGAAGGTAGTCAAAAGGTACAAACTTCCAGTTATAAGATAATAAGTACTAGGGATGTAATGTACCACATGATGACTATAGCTAAAACACTGTTGTGTAATACATAGGAAAGTTGTTAAGAGAGTAAATCCTAAGAGTTCTCATCATAAGAACTTTTTTTCTTTTCTTCTTTCTTTTCTTTTTATTTTATCTATATAAGAAGATGGATGTTAGCTGAACCTATTGTGGGAATCAAATCAACATGGTGTATGCCTTAAACTTATACAGTAATGTATGTCAATTATTTCTCAATAAAACTGGAAAAAATATATTAACTGTGCTATGTAAATATTACTAACTTCATTACCAGATTCCATCATTTATGCCACCATGATGGTAATACTTTCTAATAGTCCAATTCTCCTTCTTTCTACTCACTTGCATGATTATATGTGCGTTATCTCAGGCTTATGTTTTCACAAATGACTCTCCTGGAAACTCTGCTCACTAAAGCCTTTATCTTTGAAAATTTTTCTACTGTGTGTTTTCATATTCAAAAATGTTTTATTCCAAAAATATTACTGACATTAACATTTCTTTTAACACCCCTTTAAATAGTCTTTCTGCTTTTTAGAAATTTTAGACAAATTTCTGCTTTTTTCTGAATAATTACATTAAATGCAAAAAAAAGAAAAGGATTCTGGATTAACCTCTGTACATAAGCCATAAGAAAGTAAAGCAGGAAATTTGATTCTCGTTAAGTTAACTTAATCAATGAAGACAGTGAAACTGAGCAGTATTAAAAAGAGCATATTCTTTGAAGCAAAATAATCTAGCTTATTTAAATTGATCAAAATATCTGGAGATCTGCCTATTCTTTCTTCTTTTTTGTGCCAGGTAGAAGCAAACACACTGAGTTTCTTGGAAAAATAATGTATTTTTTTGTATTACATAATGTATATCAGTTATCTTAATGCTGAATAAAAAATTACCCCCAAATTTAGCAGCTTAAAATAACAAATATTTATCTCACAGCTTCTGTTGGTCAAGAGTTCAGGCACAGCTTAGCTGGGTCCTCTAGCTCAGGATATCTCACAAAGCTACAGTCCAGGTGTTGACTAAGCTGCAGTCATCTCAAGCCTCCATGAGGGGTGGGATACATTCTTGACCTCCCTCCTGAGACTGTCAGGCCAAATCTGTGGGCTGTTGGCCAGAGATACCAGTTCCTTGCTACATCAGCTTCTCCACAGGACAGCTCAGAAGGCAGCAGCTGGCATCCCTCAAAGTGAGCCACTTAAAGAAAGAGAGAGGGTGCTTCAGATGGAAACCACAGCTTTCATAATTTAATCTTTTTTTTTCCTGAGGAAGATCGGCCCTGAGCTAACATCTGTTGCCAATCTTCCTATTGTTGCTTGAGGAAGATTGTCACTGAGCTAACTTCTGTGCCAGTCTTCCTCTATTTTTTACGTGAGATGCTGCCACAGCATGGCTTGAAAAGCAGTGCTAGGTTCGCACCCAGGATCTAAACCTGCGAACCTCAGGCTGCTGAAACGGAGCACGTTAACTTAACCACTGCACCACCAGGCCTGCCCCTCATAACCTAATCTTGGAAGTGACATCCCATCACTTTTGCCACATTGCTTTTCCCTGGAAAAGAGTAATGAGGTCCAGTCTACAGACAAGGATAAGAAGTTACCCAAGCATGTTTATCCCAAGAGGCAGGATCATTGGGGGCCATCTAAGGGGCCCTACCACAAAGATCAACAGAAAAGGAGCAGGAAAGAGCAAGTGAAAATAGTGAGTAAGTAAGGTAAATTAGGTTCTTTGCTTTCTGCATCCTTTACTCCTAATGCCGGTCAGATGGTAAGAGAATATAAATTGTTTTCAAGTTAAGAGTTTCCACTGACTTTTATGATGCCAAGTTTAGAAGTGCAGGATTGTAAGAGGGATTCTTCAAGAGGAACAGCTCAGCACCAGCCAAGGCTAATGAGCGAACACCACGATACTATTTCTAGAAGTGTCACCTTTCTGGTGATCTTTTTCTTTAAAATTCCCCTGGAGGTCTGCATTTATGTCCTTTGACGAGGGAACGTGCAGTAGCTCACGGCAGAAAGATGGAGTCCCGCAGGAGGAAAGCTTCCACGAGATATTATTTATTCTCTTCCTCCCTACTTATTCTAAAAGGAAGGGAAATTGAAATAGAGAAAGCTTTGGAACACAGCATGAATGCAGAGCTTGTAATTGTCGTGTTACTTTTGGTTTAAACTTAAGCCTCTCGTATTCTTCCAGGAGACCCTTTGAAACTGCTGCTGCCAATACAGAGGAGACCACGTTATTTCACTGACTACTTTTGGAGCAAACACTGTATCTAAGTTAATTAAAATGCCTATGTTGTTTTCTTTCTCAAGCCTTAACAGCTTTAAGGAAAAAGCAGACAATTCAAGTGCCAGGAGGAAAAAAAGAAAAGTCAAACAAATTGACAAAAAAATCACGAGCTGAATGTAATCATCCCCACAACATTCAAGCTGTACCTTTCTTTTATTACACCATGTTTTCAACTTGTTCCTTCTTTACTCGTAGCATGCTGATGACCAACTGTCCATTCACCACTGGGTTTTAATGACCCCGTCATTATCAATTACAATGCTTTGGGGCTCACTTCCCTTCCATGAAGCTACTGATTTGCTGCTGTGAAATTTGCTGAGTCTAGAGGTGAGATGAGCGTGCCCCACCAGCCTAACCCCAAATGTAGGCAGAGTAGATCGTTACATGTTGCGATCTAAGCAGAGCAGCCTATTATGAAAGTGTTAAATTCATACACTCAGGACTCCTCCTTGTTGTCTGCTCAGAACAACTAATAAGAATCTACTGGACATAATAACATAGCGACCCCAGGTGGGTCAAATCTGTGCTGGAAGCTGGTGAATTATTCTCACTTGTCATGATTAGTTTTATGTGTCAACTTGGATAGGCTACAGTAGTCAATTACTTAATCAAATACTAATCTAGGTGTTGCTGTGAAGGTATTTTGCTGATGTAATTAATATCTACAATCAGTTGACTTTACATAAAGAAGATTATACTCAATAATACTGAATAATGTGGGTGGGCCTCATCCAATCAGTTGAAAGGCCAAAAAAGCAAAAACTGATATTTTCCAAAAAAGAAATTCTGCCTGAAGACTGCAGCATCAATTTAGATTATTTATATACATGGAAGTCATTTTGGAAATCTTTCTTCTCTTTCATTCCTCTACAGATCTACACCATAAATATTTCTATTCTAAAATGGGGGTCAAAGGGAAAGTAGAAAGATATGAAAGAGTTTGAGTCTACAAGACTTGGTCACTAATTAGATGTGTTGAATGAGGAAAGAGCATACGATGACTCCCAGGTTTTTGTATTATATATAACTAAGTTTGCAGAGAGGTCTCTGATTGAGATACAGAATACAGGGAAGAATATGTTTTTTGGTGAAGACGAGTTTAATTTTGAAATTTTGATTTTGAGATATCTTGGAGACTGCCAAGAGAAAATAGACAGTAATTGTTAGAGTTTAGTACTCAGAGCCCTCTTAGTTAGGAATAGAGATGTGAGAGCCCATCAGCCTATGTGCATTCATCCAGGACATACAGGGAGCAAAAAACGATAATGAGATGCCAGGAAGCAGTGTCAAAACGATCAGACACAAAAAAAATCAAGAAGGAGCAGTTGAGATGACCTAGACAGCATTTTGTTTTATTTCTTCCCATGGATAGGTTCAAACCTGGAGAAAGAAAAAATAAGATAAAGATTTAAAAAGTGCCCATTACTGTCAAAAACTGGGAAGTTATTTGGTGATCTGATGGAGAGCAATTTCAATGGGACAGAAGCCAGAAGGTGGTGGACTGAGGAACGGATAAGATGTGGGAAACCAGAGAAAGTGATTATACTATTGAAAGGAAGAAAGGAAATAGAGTAGTGACTAGAAGACAACGAATGTTCAAAGAAGAATGCATGTTTTAACTATGCGAGAGTCTAAAGCATTCAAATTATGGAATATTTTTGTGTTGTTTGTTTTAACTAGGGGAGAGTCACTCTAGAATGTATTTACATGCTGAAGAGAAAGAAGAAATGGAACAGGTGTTCTTTTCTTTTTCTTTTTTTTTTCCAGTTTTTTTTTTATTGAGTTATTGATAGGTTACAATCTTGTGAAATTTCAATTGTACATTAATGTTTATCAGTCATGTTGTAGGTGCACCACTTCACCCTTTGTGCCCACCCCCCACCCCACCTTTCCCCTGGTATCCACTAAACTGTTCTTGGTCCATAGTTTTAAATTCCTCATATGAGTGGAGTCATACACAGATTATCTTTCTCTCGCTGGCTTATTTCACTTAACATAATTCTTTCAAGGTCCATCCATGTTATTGCAAATGGAATGATTTTGTTCTGTTTTGCAGCTGAGTAGTATTCCATTGTATATATGTACCACATCTTCTTTATCCATTCGTCTGTTGATGGGCACTTAGGTTGCTTCCACGTCTTGGCTATTGTAAACAGTGCTGCAATAAACATTGGGGTGCACAGGACTTTTGGGATTGCTGACTTCAGGCTCTTTGGATAAATACCCAGTAGTGGGATGGCTGGATCGTATGGTAGTTCTATTTTTAGTTTTTTGAGGAATCTCCATACTATTTTCCATAGTGGCTGCACCAGTTTGCATTCCCACCAGCAGTGTATGAGGGTTCCTTTTTCTCCACAACCTCTCCAACATTTGTTGCTATTAGTTTTAGATATTTTTGTCATTCTAACGGGTGTAAGGTGATATCTTAGTGTAGTTTTGATTTGCATTTCCCTGATGATCAGTGACGATGAGCATCTTTTCATGTGCCTATTGGCCATCAGTATATCTTCTTTGAAGAAATGTCTGTTCATGTCTCCAGCCCATTTTTTGATTGGGTTGTTTGATGTTTTGTGATTGAGTTGCGAGAGTTCTTTATATATTAAGGATATTAAGCCTTTGTCAGATATATGACTTGCAAATATTTTTTCCCAGTTAGTGGGTTGTTTTTTTGTTTCAATCCTGTTTTCATTTGCCTTGAAAAAGCTCTTTAATCTGATGAAGTCCCATTTGTTTATTCTTTCTATTGTTTCCCTTCTCTGAGAAGGCATGGTGTCCGAAAAGATCCTTTTAATACTGATATCAAAGAGTGTACTGCCTACATTTTCTTCCTGAAGCCTTATGGTTTCAGGTCTCACCTTTAGGTCTTTAATCCATTTTGAGTTTATTTTGGTGAATGGTGAAAAAGAATGGTCAATTTTCATTCTTTTACATGTGGCTTTCCAGTTTTCCCAGCACCATTTGTTGAAAAGACTTTCTTTTCTCCATTGTATGCCCTCAGCTCCTTTGTCAAAGATAAGCTGTCCATAGATGTGTGGTTTTATTTCTGGGCTTTCAATTTTGTTCCATTGATCTGTGCACCTGGAACAGGTGTTCTTAATTTGAGAGATGCCTGGATGGTCTGAAGAGGACCTATAAATCCCAGAAATTGTAGACAAAGCTTGTGTATATACTATTATGTGCAAATTAGTTTCTCTGGGGAGAAGATAATCAGCTTTCAAGTTTTCTGACTTACACATTTAAAAAGTTGGTTGAGGGACCAGCCCAATGGCCCGGTCAGTGCTTAAGTTTGGCATGCTTTGCTTTGGCAGCCCAGGTTCAGTTGCTGGGTGTGGACCTACAGCACTCATCAGCAGCCACGCCGTGGCAAAGACCCACAGGCAAAATAGAGGAAGACTGGCATGGATGTTAGCTCAGGGCACATCTTCCTCAGCAAAAAAGAAAAAAAAAATTGGTTGAATGAATGGATTAATCAAATAATCATGGGAATCTGTGACCCAAAAATGGCTGATAGAATTTTTAAAGATAAAATCAAGAGAGAGGCTAATAAGTACTTTATACTGGGTGAAACAATAGTTACATTTGAAAAAATAAAAGCTTGGAAGACCCTAAAGTTTTCTGCAGTAAATATGTTCAGGCAACTCTCAGCTCTGAGATGTCTAAGCTACAGTGTGGTACAGCCAAAGCAAATCTAGTTTTCTGGTACATTTGCTAGCACCTAAAGTAGTAGACAAATTATATATCCCTTGAAGGCAGTCTCTCATTTTTGACAAACAGAACTTTATTAATATTATTAATTTGTAACCCTTTGTCTCTCTCTCTTTTTTTAAACACGACTTTGTATCCCAACCAAAAGTCTTTCGTTAAATATAATCATTAAATGAATTTTCATGCTCCGGGAATGGTTTGAGAGACAGCAGCTCAACTTAGCTCAGTGTTAGGTCTCATTCTCTGAGAAGGTTGTGAGCAGAGATGAGCTACACTCACTTTTAAGGAAATGCTCACAAGCATTTCTTTTAATGAGAGTCTGGAGAAATAGCTGAGAAGAAATTTAAATGGGAGGTGTTCCATCTTGAACAGTTAACTTAGAAACAGGTACTAAACCAAACAAACCACAAATATTTAAGCTATAAAACCAAAGGAAAGAAAAAATATATTCTAAATCTGTATTAAAAGTAATGCCATGTAGCTGGATAAAACTCTAGTGAGGGTTGCGGAATGAATCTTTAATGGTATCATTTATGCTTGTCCCAATGCACTCTGTTCACAATGAGAACTGCCTACAAATCTTGATGTACCATTTTATGGCATGGAAAACTGGCCACCATCTCACAGAGCAGCAATTGTAAATTAGAAATATATTCTGTTTGGGTTGAGCACAACACATTAGGAAATTTATGAAGTTACATAAAAGCACACAAAAGCATTTCTGAGACAGTTGTGGCTTTCTTCTGGTCTTGGGATGCAGAGAAGAGGGACCTGGGGCTGCTGACAGCGCTGCTGCTTCATCAGGGGGCTCAGAACAAGTCTACCCGAGTGCGGCCTCCCACACCGCCGTGTCCTGCTGGTACTGATCCCCACATGTGCCCCGGGGCCTGCCAGACATAACTCAATGACCATAAAACCTTCTGAATCCTGAGAAACAGTAGCTTCCACTCCATGAGCACGGTTAGGTGTGCTCCTGTTCCTCACCTTACTTGGTTACATTTTAAGTAAACAAGACCTTATCATAGGTATGATAATACATGTCCTGGCAATTTCAGATACTAGAAACTGAGGATTCTAAGTTTTCATGACAAAGTTTACTTGTATAAAAACATGCCACATTTTCAGTGTTTTTTTTAATCTTACTTTTTCAAAGTACTACATCCTTTGCATAAGTGCAATCCCATTTTTTTCTCTGTTAAAGATCTTGGGCTTTTTTTAAATTAGTAAAACAAGATATTTCTCTTTCCTTATCTCCACTTCTCTGGGACTGTTGCTTGGTCCCAAATTAAGTATTAATAAAGATCTTGAAGAATGGGCTTAACTTTCTTTTAGTCTTATGAATAGTCTTTGGGTTCATATTGTTTTATATCACTATCAAATGCCAAATTTAGCAGTCCAATTTCCAGATTTATGGTGACCACATGAACTAAGTTTCCAAAAGACAGAACACCAGGTAGATAGGAATGATAATTATATTTTGTCTTTACAAAGTTAAATCCAGATTATGTATGAAAAGTATATCTAGATTTAAATAGATTTCTTCTAATAGAAAACAGTTTCAAATAAATAATTAGAAAGTTTAAGAGGACAGAGAAATTATTAGCAATGAAGAGAATGCTGGATAATTAAAAGGGAGGATTGGGAACATAAAAAGAGTAAATTTTAACAGATAATTACAATGGTCTGGAGGAATTCATTTCTTCATACAATTTCTACTAATTTGAGACCTCGTGAGGAAATGATATAGAAAACATAAGCTGACCGATGACTAGAAATATACTAATAATTTCTTACTCTATGTAGACAAAACAGGTATGCATGCTAAATGCAAATAATACAGTCAAAACACACCTGGCCATTAAGGTGACCTTATTGAAACAAAGGAGAATTACTCATCAAATACATCTCAGGAGGAAGTTGCTTATAGTTATTGAACAAAGCATGTTTGAATATAATACAAAATAGCATATGTAACATTAAAAAATTCTTCAAATCTTGGGGACTCTGAAGATTTCCACTACCAGAAATCTAGTAAAGACGTTTGAACAAAATTGCAGATATGTTTTGGATGTCATACTAAATAATGGCTGACAAAGCAGGTCTTGTTTGCAATGTGGCGTAAACACCCTTCTCCTATTGTATTATACTGATTTCTCTTTTGAAGGATAATCCATCTTCCAAATATACGATTTTTGACTGTCATTTATTCATCATCGTCTATTCTTTCAGAATTACTATCGTTACTCAGTTTCGTATGCAGAAGTACAAAGAATATTTGTTTTTGAGCAATTTTATTCTAAATTGAGAAGTTATTTAAGATTAGAAAAGGCAGAAAATCTCTCTTTTTCCTAGAGACTTAATAAACAGGAAGAGAAAAAGGAAAACCGCTTGGCAGAGATTAGAAGGTGAAGTTAGCTGACAAACAAAATTTCATATTACTTCAGTGAATATGTTTTTAAAATACCCAAATCCTTAAAAATTATATTTTATTTTGAATAAAAATTCCAAAATAATAAACTTGATTTTTTCTACTAATAAAACCCCTTTAACATTATTTTAAGAAAAAATATGGAATTTTTTTCTCCTGATTGTACTTGGCAAAAATGTCTTCCTATATACCCAAACTTAATTGTTGAATTAGATAATCTACTTCCCAAAGGCTTTATTTAGCGTTAACAAACAAAATAAAGGACCATTAATTTTCTGATAATGTTCAAAGAATAATCTATTTGAATAAAAAGTCAAAATAAATTGCTGCTTTAAAATGTATTACATATCATCTGTGGCAGACAACTTCTAAGATGGCCCCCATTGATTCTTACATGCCCTCTGTCATCTTTTTCCTTTGAGTGTGGCCTGGACCTGGTGACTCCTTTCTAATGTATAAAATACAGCAAAAGTGATGAGGCATTTCTGATATTAGATTTCAAAACGTCTGTGGCCTCTGTCTTGTTTGCCCTCCCTCACTGTCTTGCTGTTTTGCTCTGAGGGAAACCAGCTACCATGTTGTAACTGCCTGATGGAAAGTCCCACATGGCAAGGAACTGGCCAACAGCTAATAATGACCTGAGGCCTATCAATAACCACTGAGTAAATACGGAAGCTCACCTTTCCCGAACCGAGCCTTGAGATGACTGCCACCCAGCCAACGCCCGTGAGAACCCCTGAAGCATAGGCACCCAGATAAGATGCACCTAGATTCTTGACCCATAGAAACTACGACATCATAAATATTTGTAATTTTAAGCCATTAAGTTTTGAGGCAATTTGTTATGCAGTAATAGATAACTAAGACATCATCTAACAACTTTACCCAATTCTGGCTCATCCCTGGGAAGTTTTGGTGTCCTGTAGAAATTACATTTTGTGTTCTCAGTGGAAAGATTTGTACAAAATATTAGTGTACAAGTTAACACCAAGCCAAAGTCATAATCAACGATACTCTGAAAGAAAGGAGATACAGAAAAGGAGGAACTTAAAATCTGAGTGATAAAAAAAACAGTGAGAAAGAGGAAATTTCCTTGCTTTGCTCTGATGATGGAGTCGCGGTGGTGGAAGCTTGGGGGAGGTCCACACGTAGGGGTTTCCTAGAGAATCCACACTGCTTCTCATCACAATCATGTCTGAATCTCTGACTGGCTACTTTGTTTCTGAATCTGTAGGAATTTACTCAAATTATGAATATTTTATCCATGATCTTGGGGAGACTCTAATCCTTACACTTAGAAGCTCACCATTTCATTGTCCTCTACCGTGATTTTACAAGCTGATGCTTCCAAACACGTACTGTTCTCATCTTTTCTTAAACAAGTTATTTTAATGATTGTTAACATAATTTGGCAATGACTTTATTTTTACTGTTTTTAATCACTCAGACCTTTTTTTCTAATTAAGTGATATTTTAATACTACATGGCAAGTTTTAGAGGAAATAGTATATTGATGATTTAAATCAGTAAGTAAATTAAAATTTCTAGAAAATATAAAGAAATTCATGTAATCCAAACAATACCACTGGTGATCCCCAATTGGAATCTCCTCCCTCAAAAGACCTTTCCAGATGGCTCAAAATCAGGTTTCCTCATTAACCTTTCATCTTCTCCAATCAAGATTTAACAGGAAATGAAAGGGAACAAAGCAAGCAGATCAGTGAAATCACTGGGTTGGCAGATGGAATAGTCAAAGAGCTCCACAGTTCTAGCACCACACACCCACCTGGGCTTGATATGTTATAAGTGCCTCCAAAGAATGTTTCTGTATAGCCGTGACCCTTTCCCTTTCTTACACAAGGTTTAGACTACAATCTTCCCATTGGAGATAAGGAATGGCAGACGTGTCTTAATTCATATGCCAAGTCTCTGTTATTGGTAGTGTCTGTGTTAAGAAGTCTGAAGCTCAGCAGGAGCTGAGGAAAGAAAGTCGAGATCTGAGTAACAACGACTGCCACTTCCCTAGGAGAGGATAGTGGGCGTGAGTAACACACTTTCATCTATTTGTCATCTCTAACGTGTGCTGTCCACCCTAAAATTCTATAGGGATTCCAGCACAGTAAATGCTCCATTCTTGTTTGATATTTGGGTGCCAAGAACAAAGAATAATTAGAATGCAGTTTTAATGGCTTAAGTTACTTCTACCTCTTCTTGCCCAAATGGATGCCTTTTACTTGACTTTGGTAAAGTGTATCCAATCATCTAGCCCAGATATGAAAAAATTGTATTACACTAAGAAAGGACTCCATTCATGAACCACTAATGAGAGGTCTAAGTGGGAGGGAAAAAAAAACCTTGAAACTTAAAATGTAGGTAAGTCACAATTGCGGGATGAACCAAAATTTTGTTTCAAGATAATAACTCTTTCCATTTTCACCTTGCTGTGACCTTAATATAAGTTTAACATGAAAAATCTCTAGACATAAAGTAAAAAAGATAAAGTAAAAAGGATAGTGGGCACTTCAAAATTTCCAATACCTAACTGAAAAATCCTTGCCCTAATTAGCTATGTGGTATTATACTGCAAAGATTCACAGGATACAATAATGAATCTTACATCTTTTCACTCCTTATGCCCTAGTCCCATATTGTCCCATTAGAGGAACAGAGGCTGTTTAAGGGCTCTTAACACCCAGGTCCTCCAGATCTGGAGAGGTAGCTATTAATTCTAATGTCTTTTGTATTAACGCATCAAGTCAAAGAAATCAGATAGATTTGAACTAATGGATCCTGCACCCTCCATTTCCCTAGACTATGTCAATACATCCTACATTTCCAAAATAATCTTCAAAAGTTGTTTTTTTACAGAGAGTTTTTATTGTTGTTTTTGGCTGAGGAAGATACGCCCTGAACTAACATCTGTTGCCAATCTTCCTCTTCTTTTGCTTGAGGATGATTAGCCCTGAGCTAACATCTGTGCCAATCTTCCTCTACTTTGTATGTGGGTTGCCACCACAACATGGCTGATGAGTGGCGTAGGTCTGCGTCCAGAATCCCAACCTGGCTGCCCAAGTGGTGTGTGCCAAACTTAACCACCATCCCACAGACACGTCCCCAAAAGTCATTTTTTAAGTTTATGTTGAATATAGAAAGAAGTTTAAGAAAACATTTTCAGTTCAAGTACATGATGCTCACAAAATTCACAGAATCCCTGTCATTTTAAAATTCAACTTAATTAAATATCTGCTACTGCAAAACCTAATTTTACTTTCTTCCAATATTGCAAAGCTCATAAAACTCCTTCTCACTATGATTTCCTGGATTATTCATTTATTTACTTATTTAAATTTTTTTTATGAAGACTTTCTGTTGACTCAGTCTTAATGTCTCTTCAGAGATTCAGAGTAACGTGGGTGTTTTATAAGTAAAGCTTTGGCAATCTTCCATAATGTTTGCAGTGCCACATCAATGAGGGACAAAACACCATAATTCCCAGGAATACTTCGTGAGCCACACTTCCAATCTCAAGATTCTGAAGCTTTAGCTCCACCCATCAGTGTTCCATGACAGGCAATGGCACATAGCATTGCAGGGTGACCTTTGACCAGCAACCCTACAGCCACAGTGCCCTTCCCCCTACTTAAAAGAGAGGAGAGTTTTTTCCATTTTGCCTTCACTTTTGTGCAGTAGTGTCAAGGTAGTGATTAAAACCAAAATCTCAGAAGTCCAAAGGAAAATAGTTTGAATAAATACAAACACACACACACACTTGGAGAGAAGGAACTGTGAAGACTGTGTGTACTGTATCTTTCTTTTGAGATGCATCTCTGAATCAGATAGACTTTTATAGGATTAAAAAGAACACATAACAGCTCTTGCGAAACCATAAAGGATAGATTTATTGAGGATACAAAAGAATTTCTCATTTTATTAAAAAAAAAGACAAGTCCCTTTAAGGGTTTATTTACAGATAATTAAGAACTTCATACAGTGAGAAACTCAATACTGAAGTGTTTTAAGTTACTCGATTAAGAATCAGAAATTATAAGGAAAATTAAAAATTATAATAAAATAATATTTATATGTCAATTTTTATTTTTAGCTTTAAATTTACTACACAATTAAAAACTTGTTTGATCAAAATGCTGACTCTTCCTTCATTTACCTTCCAGGGTCTTGCCCTTCATCACCATGACAACCATTTCCTCTTTGATAGATGGATAGATAGATGCAGAGATGGATGGATGGATGGATGGATGGATGGATGGATGGATGGATGGATAGATGGATAGATAGATAGACAGATAGACAGACAGACAGACAGATAGATAGATAGATAGATAGATAGATAGATAGATAGATAGATAGATAGAAAGACAGACAGACAAATAGATGGATCCTTCTTCATATATCTTTCCTCTATTTCTATGCCACCTACCTAGTTCAAGACCCATCATTTCCCACTGGCCTCCTTCCGCTGTAGCCTCAGGACACACTCTCCTCTGATCTGTTCTCCAAAACACCCTTTCCAGCCTCATCTCATCACTTTTCTTGCTCTCCATGCTCCATCCACAGTCTCCTCCCTGCATTTCCACCAATCCCCCATGGTTATTCCCAATACTGAGCCTTTACAATCCTCTTCACACTCTCTCTCATGCTTTTTCCAACTGTTTTTATTATTTAGTATCAATTCTTTCTCTAGCTCACCAATCCCCCCAAATTTTTTATTGTACCCACATCAGTAAAATTTTAGCACTTGTAGCCTAATAAAAGTGTATACACACAGACACACTCAAGAAACTACACACATTACATATGGTTCCAAATATGCTATGTATGTAATAAAAACACATAAAAATAGAAAATTTAAAGGATATATCATGAAATAAAAATATTATATTTGTAGTTGTACATATTAATGATTAAGAAGTTTGTTTCTTGGGGCTGGCCCTGTGGCCAAGTGGTTCAAGCTCCACATGTTCCGCTTTGGCGGCCTGGGTTTGCAGGTTTGGATCCCAGCCATGGACCTACTCCACTCATCAGCCATGCTGTGGAGGGATCCCACATACATAGGACAGGAAGATTGGCACAGATATTAGCTCAGGGGGAATCTTCTCACCAAGAAAACAAAAAGGAAGGAAGGAAGGAAGAAAAAAGAAACTCTTTTCTTCACTAAAAAAATGTTTTTAATAATATTTTTGTGAGATATGCAATGATTTGAAAATCTGCTCTTTCTAAATTGTCTATTTTTTTTATATCAACAATTGTTATAGCTGAAAAAAGATGACTCACAAATACACAGTCAGAAAGGCAGCAGAGTTCAGCAATTGGCTCCAAACCCAGGTTGACCAGATTAGCCTGGATTAACCGTGTTCTTGCTTTGTGATCTTTGGGAGATGTACTAACTTCTCTATGCCTCAGTTTCCTCATCTGAAAAATAATATGATAATTGTATCACCCTCTGCAGAGTTTTGATGACTAAATGAGTGAACATGTATAAGTCACTAAGGATAGAGCCTGGCACAGAGAAAGTGCTTTAATCATGCCAGTTAACATTATTGTTGAATTTATAAACTCAGAGACATACCATGGCACTCTGTGTACTTCTGGCCTCAACTTCTCTGCTCTGATATGAATTATCATGCAAGGAAAATATTTTAAGTGATACTAACGCTATATCTTTGGCCCATAATGATTCTCATAAATTTAAGCTGAGCTGCCACTACAAAAGAGTTTATATCTACACAATTTTGCTATAAAATGTTTTAATTAAAGAAGTTGTAAGTCCAGTGTATCTTTTTAGTCAAGTGGCTCACAAAAATAATTACTTTTATATTTCATTATTAAAACAGAATCTTGCAAATACCATAAGCTCAGGCATATAGAAACATCTGTTTCTTCATGTAACTGTACAGCAAACCTCCCACACCGTGAATTTATTCTATTTGATTCTTCAAACATTAAACAGTATTTTTTCTGTGCCAGTATTTACTGCAAAGAAATGTATCTTAGTTTGTGTCTTATTGTTCTTTATGTGTGATTTCAGCCATTTTTATTATTTCATGAAATCTAAGTAGCATTTTGAATTCTGTTAATACACAGGAAATCTCCAGAGGTTTTTTTAAACATGTATCTTATGCTTAGCGAAGACAGTGTATCACGAAATGTTAAATATAATTGAAAAGATTATAGAGTTTTGTCCTCCTGTTCTGGCTTCTTGGGTTGTCAAGCATCACCATCTAATTTCTCAAGGCATTCTATAAACTTTATTAGTGGTCATAATTGCTGTACTTCACAAAGTGTCCTCGGAAGAGCTCAAACTAGGAGTGGAAGAGTCAGCTCTGCCATTTTCTCATTCACTCTCCCTGCATTATTAGTGTGTTCTCCAGTCTGTGACTTCCATATGGTCACTTTTTTCAAGCAATCTATTCATTTTGTGAGGATTAATTTAGTTGACAATGTAATCTTACATGATATGACCCGGGCAAAAGTATACTGTGATATCTCAGTATACCAGGAGCGGAGAGAGGAGAGAGCACACCACTGTCAGCCTCTCAAGAGAGAACTTCCACCTTTCCTTCAGGATACGTCAGGCATGAACATGGCTCAGGTCTGGCCTAGAGATTAATTTAGGGCGCCCAGGTGTGTCCACACATTCTTAAATAATGGTCAAAGGTGATTTTTTTCTAATTTGTAGATAAATAAACATATGTAAGTTCTATTTCTATCTTGGTGCTCCACCACCAGAATGCTTTGTACATGCTCTAGGGTATGTCATCTCCACTTTGGAGGCCATTTCATCAGCTCTTTTCTCAAACATCACTTCTTCAGGAGAGCTTGTCAGGGCCATCGGTGACCGAGGAGAAGTGATAGTCTCATCTATTGACTATCTATGGAAATGTATCTTTTCAAGTGGTCAGCATGCTGCTTTTCCCCTCTTGACAGAAACAAGGTCAACAAGAGGACTGTGTCGATTGATCTAGCAACATTCGTTCTTCGATATGGTAGAAGAAAAATGATGAATTGGTTTTAATATGTCATTCTGGCCCATCATGAGCCCAAATATTCCAATTTTGAGTTAGCAGCAACATACATTCTTTATTTTTTACCTTACTTTTGGAATTGATTTTGATGTTTTCCAAAGTACACCTCTTGGCCTCACTGTGAGTCTCTCTTAACCTAAAATTCCTCAGTTTCCCTCAGATTGAATTAGAAGACGCCCAGAAAACTGGATCTGAAAAGAGGTAGACAGTCACAGAATACAAAACCTAGAAATGAAAGTTAAAAATAACTAAAGAAAAAGTATTACACAAATAGGTTTCACCTATGAATCTCTCTCAGAGAAGTGAGAGAGATGTTTACACACACACACACACACACACACACACACACACACACGGAATTTGGCTAAGCAGTGATTGAGGTTGACAGACATGGTAACTATCTACAAATGTTGTAAGGCACGCACATTAAGGAGCAGAAAAATTTCCAAGTAGAATTCAAAGCATGTAGTTAAGAGATGGTAAAATATAAGCTTTGTTTCTGGAAGTTCTTTTGAGAGTGGACACTTTTAGAATAAGAAATAAAGATTCCTCAGGAAAAGGATAGAAAAATAATAATAATCACTCATTTCTCCTAATTACATAGGACAAAACATTCTTGAGGGTATGTTGTGAAGAATAGTCCTGAAACCCCAAAACAACTTATTGGACTGGTTGAATTACGTGATTTTTCAAATTCAATCAACTTCCAACCAGCTTTTCTACTTTGCCATCTGTTTCTAAAGCAAAACTTAACACAGTCTGTGGAGGATGAGGTTTGTTTTGTTTCTTTTCAATCTAAGTTTTAGTGAATCATGTCTAGGCTAAATTCCAGGTTGAATGGATCATCAAAACCCAGCATCGCACCCACGTGTTTTCTTAAATTCAGAGTAGAGCATGTTGTCTTTCTTGCTACATTTGAACCACAGAAATAGATTTACTATGCTAAAAAGCATCCAAATAGCACATGCAGTAGCACTTCCTAAGTGAAGAGGCAGTTAACAAGCATTTCAATGCCATTTGTCTCTACCAAGTGCCAAATTCTCCGCTGTGTTAACCCTAAAGCATTTTGAAACTCTGTTTATTCTGAATCTGATAGTTCTTACACAAATGAATTTTACATACTCTGTGTAGAATACTCTGCAAGATGTTGACATGTAAAGATAAACAACTTCACGAATTTAGCATTCTGATTATGTTATGGGGTGATCAGGAGTTCAAACTTATCCCACTGGGGTATAAGAATTCATTATTATATCAAAATAAATTTCCAAACAACAGTAATTCTTTCCTGTGCATAAATAAAGACAAAAATTCTATGCCAATATAACAATCCCTAACAACTTGGGCAAAAATAATATGAGGTTCAACTGAGAAATAATACATGAGAGATGGTTACATATACAGAGTATTCAATAAATATTAGTTATTATCATTAGACAACTCTAAAACATTCTGATTTTTAGTTTTTTTAGGAATACTTGAAGTAGTGAAATGTTGTCCTTTTGCACACTAAAACTGTGAGTCATTTAGGAAAAATAAAATCCACTCTAAGGAAAACAGTGACCATCCTGCATACTCTATATCTAATATAAAGACTTAAGCAGAAGGGGGCACAGGAAATGGCAGGTATGCACTGAGGTACAGAAGATGATCCTTGAGTGTCAATTCAAAGTGTTTACTCAATTCCCACTCAAGTGTTGCAGCAAGTTACTTACTTGGTGTGCTAAACTTAAGTTGAGACTTGAGAGTCTGCAAGTAAGAAAGTTGTTTTGCTACAAGAGGAAAACTCACTCACTCCTAGAAGCTTCCTGAGAAAAACCTGAACTCAGCTGATTACCATTAAAACCTGCATCCCTTCAGGTACTGAATTTGTTTCATGTTAAATTATCTGTCTATAATTAAACAGTTGTTGATTTATAGAAATGCATTCCAAAAATTTAAATGTACACTGCGTGTACTTTAACAGATTATAAATATCTCAAGGGCAGGGTTTATTTCCTTTTGCCTCCTTTGATTAATACAAATGGTATATTACCTTACAGATTTTACTCTTCATAACTGCAATGATAATGTTCAAAATTAAGACATATGGGGCAAAATAATGTGATTTGATATCATTTCAGACCCTTAATTTTTATTTTCTTTTTAACAGCTTTATGGAGAAATAGTTGACATACAATGCACATACTGAAAGTGAACAATTTGATAAGTTGTAAACATGTATACACCCACAAAACCATCATGGCAATCAAGATAATTAACGTATCAATTACCCCCTGGCATTTCCTCATGCCTCTTCTAATCCCTTCCTCTGGCCTCTCTGCACAGCCCCCTCTCTAGTCCAGTCAACGGATCTTCATTCTGTCAATATTAACTAGTTTGCATGTACAATAATTTTGTATAGAGGGATTCATACGTAAAGTACTCTTTTATGCTTCTTTCACATAGCGTAATAATACCGAGATTCATCTTTGTTATACTGTGTATCAATATTTCATTCCTTTCTATGCCTGAGCAGTATTCATTAAACTGATACACCACAATTTGATAATCCATTCACCTGTTGATGGACAGTTGGGTTGTTTCCACTTTTAGCTCTTACAAATACAGCTATTACAAACACTCACGTGCATATCTTTATACGGACAAATGCTATCATTTCTTTTGGGTAAATACCTAAGAGCAGAATGGGTGGGTCAAATGGTAGATGCACGTTCAACGTTAACGAAACCATTAAACTCTTTTCCAAACTCTTTTGCATTCCCAGCAGCCGCGGATGAGAGTTCCAGTTGCTTCACATCCTCACCAACACTTGATATGGTTAGAGTTTTTGTTTTTTACTTTAAGCCACTCTAATAGAGATGTAGTGGTGTTTCACTATGGTTTTAATTTTCATTTCCCTAATAACTAGTGGTTGAAAATATTTTCATATTATTTATTTGCCAGCCAAATCTTTTCCTTGATGAAGGGGCCATTAAAATCTTTTGCGCATTCTTATTGTACTATTTGTTTTCTTATTACTGAGTTTTGAGAGTTATTTGTACATTATACAAAATTTTCAAATACCTCCTTATGGCCTGCAGTTTGCCTTTTCGTTCTTTTAACATTGTCTTTTGAAAAGCAGAACTTTTAATTTTGATTAAGTCCAATTTACTGTATCATGTTTGGGAGTTATATCTAAGAAATCTTACTTAATCTAAGGTTATAAAAATGTTCTCCTATGTTTCCCCCAGGAGTTGGTGATTTACATTTAGGTCTATAACCAATTTTGAAGGATTTTGGGAGGACTATACAGTGTGAATTATGTGTAGAGGTTAATCTTTGCATATAGAGGTTCAATTCTTCTCGTTCCATTTGTTGAAAAGAATATTCTTCTACACTGACTCACCTTTGAACTTTTGCCAAAAATCAATGACCATATATATATTCAGGACTCTCCATTTTGTCGTGTGAATCTATTTGTCTCTGTTGACATGAACATCAGACTTTACTGTAGCTGTAGCATAAATCATAAAATCATGTACTGTTAGTGCCCCTGTTTTGTTTTTTGTAATGTTGTTTTCGTTGTTCCAGGTCCCATACATTTAAATATGATTTTTATATCAGTTTGTAAATTTCTATCCAAAAATTCTGCTGCTATTTTGGTAGGATTTCACTGAATCTATAGCTCAATTTCAGGTGAATTGACATCTTAACAGTATTGGGGATATTGACCAATGAATACAATCTATCTCTCCATTCATTTACTTCTTAATTTTTTTCAACAATGTTTTGTAGTTTTCAGTGTACAAGTCTTTTGCATCTAGAAATTTAGCTCCCTTTTTTCTGCTTCATTAATAGTACTTTTTTTCATTTCAGATCATTTGTTGCTTATATATAGTACTACTAATTTTAGTACATAAATACTGTATCCTGAGAACTTGCTGAACTTATTCATTAGTTCTAATAAAACTTTTGTAGATTTCATTGGATTTTCTACATAGACGATCACATCAAATAGGAATAGAGAAAGTTTTACTTCTTCCTTTCCATTCTGGACACCTTTTATTTCTTTTTCTTACCTTATTACACAGCTAAAGCTTATAGCACCATGATGAACAGAAGTGATAAAAGTGGACAGCCTTGTTTTTTTTTTTTTTTTTTAAATTTTAGGGGGAAATTATTCAGTATTTCACCATTAAGTACTATGCCAGCTGTGTGTTTTTGGTAGATGTCCTTTATGGGTGTCTTCTATTCCTACTTTGCTGAGAGGTATATCATATATGGGTGTTGAATTTTAATTAATGATATTTCTTCAGCTATTGAGATGATATGTTTTCTTCTCTTTTACTGTTAACATGAAAATTGCTTTACTTGTTTAAATGTTAATTTAACGTGAAATCCAAATAGACAGTTCAGATATAGGTATACACACATATAGATCAATTGACTGCACCAAAATAATTCACTTAGTAAAGCACAATCTTTTTAAATAAATGAGGATGGGACAAATGATATCTATATTCAACATGGAAAAAAAATCCTTGACCCTTTCTTCATGCCATACATAAAAATCAACCCAAAATACCAATAAGCTTAAACGTAAATGGTAAAGTCATTCATCTTCTTGAAAAATACATAAAGGACATTTTTCATGACCTTGAAATTTCCTAGATATAAAACTAAGAGCACGAACCATTTTAAAAACACTTTATATTTGGGACTTTATCAAAATTAAAAATTTAGCTCTTTCAAGGACATTGTTAAAGAAATTCTTAGGTAGACCACAGATTTGGAAAATGTATTCCAAATATATATCTTTCAACAGCCTTGTGTACAGAATAAAGTAAAACTTTCATAGCAAAATAATCTAGGAAAAATGTCAAATTAAATAAATAGGAAAAATTTGAGTAAACACTTCAAAGAAGAAGATTATGAATGGGAAAAAGCACATTAAAAGATGTCCAACACTATTAATCATCAAGGAAATGTAAATTAAAACCACACTGAGATTTCACTAGATCCAAATTGATCTAGTTTTAATATCACCATAATTAAAACAGCAGGGATTTTCTGTAGAAACTGACAAGCTAATTTTAAAAGTTATATGTAAATAGAAATGATCTAGAATAATCTAAACAATTTCAACAAAGAAAAACTAAGTTGGAAGACTTACAATACCCAATTTTAAGAGTTACCATAAAGCTACAGTAACAAAGTCCATAAGATTGGAATAATGATATTTATGTGGACTATCAGAACAAATTAGAGTCCAGAAATAGAACCGCACATCTCAGACCAACTGATTTTCAAGACAAGTGCAAAGGAAATTCAATGGAGAAAGAATATTCTTTTAAGTAAATTGTGTTTAGAAAAATTGGATATCCATATTGGAAAAAAATGAACCTTGGCATGCGTTTTACTCTTTCTAAAAATTAACTCAAAATGAATCATAAACCTAAAGGTAAAACCTAAAATTACAAAATTTTTAGAGAAAAACAGAGAATCTTTGTAACCTTAGGATAGGCAAAGATTATTTAGATATGACACCAAAAGCACAAGTCACAAAATAAGTGATAAGTTGAACTTGATCAAAATTTTTAAAAATTATTTTTAAGGACATAAAGAAAATGAAAAGATAGACTGGGAGCACATATCTGCAAAAGAATCATATCTGATAAAGGACTTGTACTGAAAAGATATGTGTATATATATATGTGTATGTATATGATGATGAAATGGCACACATTGTAGACTGTATATATAAAGATTTAAACTCTAATAAAACACGAGGATATCTGTCTAACTTTGCTTGTTTTAAGCAATTGCGCAATCCCTACCTATTCAAAGTTGGTCCTTGAAGCAAAACCATTGACATCAGCTTGGAGCTTCTTGCAAATGCAGCATGTTGAGCCCCACCCTAGAGCAACAGAATCAAGATATGCATTTAAAAACAGACCCCTAGTGACTCACATTCACATTAATGTTGATAAATCCTGGAATCCTTTTCCAAGCTGAAATCTTCCTTGGCTGCTCAGAGCTTGTCTTGAGATCCCTAGTCTATTCCACAAGGTGTTAAGATCCCTGAAGTCTTTACTCTCCAACTAGAGAATCTTATCTATGAATATTTTTAATTCTAAGAAGAGTTTTAATGGCCTTCCCTGAATCTTTGCCTAGTCATTGGTGTTTTCAGGAATTCATCTCTCTCTTACTTTCAAGTCATGGTAAAAGCAGAAATCTACCAACATCCTACTTGCCCTTTAGATGTCATTATACTCTCTATGACAGTCCTTTCTCCTAATCAGGAGGGAATCACTGTGTTACCTGTCTACCTGCCTTCAAATAAGCTGTCTTTTGAAGCTATAGTTTTCATGTGTATAATTTGCAATGAATAATTAGTTTATACCTTAAATGCATCCTTTAGCAGCCCAGAAAGTTTTACACACTAATTTTTGAAGCTGCTCACATTTTTAAAGCAATTCTGTTCTGATCTCTGAAATACAATTTAAAAATCGTTTAGATATACCATAAAGATGCTTTGATATAAAACTGTAAAGTGGTTTATTCAATGTATAGTGCGTTGCTTGTCATTTAGCAGCACTTTAAAAAGAGAAAACACACATCCTAAATTAAATGATATAAAAGTGTTTTTAATTGTCAATATGCTATCCGCATGCCATATAAGTGGAAGATATGAAAGTAAAGAATAAAGGAATTCTTGTTCTTTTTTCTCTTGCTTTAAAGCCATGTGAAGTTAAAAGTAGAAGGAGTTGGGAAAACAACAAAATCAGAAATAATATACATTGAACTCTGGTTAACATTTACTTGAAAGTAGATGAGACCATCTGTGCCTGTTTCCTCCATGTACAGGAAAACAATGTACTATGAAACATCTACATGAAAGCAAGTGCTACTGTAATAGCTCACTCTGGACTGATAAATCGGTTAATAATTAAAGATCGTCTATTCTCACTTATGTAAGAAATTATCTGGCAATTACATTGCCAATGTAATACAGTTAGTCTTTTCATTCCAGAACATCGTGTAAGGTCCCAACTACATCTTTTCTCTGTATTTTAATGTATTTTGAAAGTGAATATATCAACTAGTGTATATTTTTCAAAATGACTCCCAACTCCTAAAGTTGACATCACCACTGTATCTTTTAATAAATTTCAAATTAGATGCTAAAGCTTTCTATCTATATATAAAGAGAAAAATCCCTGCTTTTGTAGGGATTATCAAATGCCAGAGAAAAATCGGTTACTTAAATTTAACTGGTCACCCCAAGATTTTTTTGTTCCTATTTTAGGTCAACATTTGACATGGCTCAAATATAATGAGCTCTTGTGCCAAAGCCTGCATTTAAAATGAATATATTTCTCATTTAAACATGAGATATTGTGCGAAGGCCTGCATTTAAGAGGAATATATTTCTCATCTGAAACAGCAGTATAATACAAAGTTTGCTGAAATAATAAAACCAAGTTTCTAAGCAAAAAACAAATAATTAAGTAGTGAGAAATGCTTCACAAATAGAAATGTAATAAAGACACATCAATGGCTCACTTCTGGTTTTTTAGAAATATCATATCCTGACCTTTTCTCTATTTGATTCTCTGAAGTTCTTTCTAAATACATTTTGCATTGATACCACTCAGTTCTCTTTTAACCCCTTGGTGTCATTCCAGCTTTTGTACCTACTCTCAGTCTCACTGGTCTTCTACAGATTTCTGTAACAGCTATGAATAAGCAGGGCTTGGAAAACAAGAAAAAGGAGATCAATGGTTCAGCAACAAGCTTTTGATCTTGCTTCTCTGTTGCTTATAGAGGATTTAACTGATTTTGTCATTTTCCCCCATACTACAGACCACGAAAACAAAGCCTTTATAGTTCAAATGCACAAACTTGAATGGAGAAGCAATAAATTGACTACTATCATCAATCCAATTGCACTGGCATCTCAGAGGTGTAGTTTCCATCAGAAGGGCCCTTGGCACTGATTCTTTCCAGAAAAAAATTTTCATCAGGACATTAACTAAAAGAGAGAGAGGATAGTAAATGGATGAATTGGATAGGAAAAAGTTCAAATACTCTCGTCAGTGTTAGTTCACAGTCAAATGAGTCCTTGGGCCTCCAGATGTTGGGAGAGAATTTTCTAACATTTTGCAAGTAGATACACTGACAAGTTCTGCACTAGACTGTATTTTCAAAGATGTTTTTATAGAGAATAGCCATAGGAAATTGAGAGCTGTCTTCCTCCAGAGCAGAAGATAGATTTGTCTGCTGTTGACTATAATAAAGATAAGGTTTCCTCCAGGGGCAAAGGTTAAACAGGTTTGTGGCTCATTATAAAAGACTGGGGTTTCCTAATCTTGGGGTTCCTCAGTGAGACACAAACACACTCTCCACACATCATTAATCTATATCTACCTGTATTGCCCTGTGGAAATTGGGAAGCTGGGGGAACCAGTGGGAACATCAGCCTCATGTGGCCTACTGCACCATGAGCAATAATGTCCTTTGTCTCTGATCTAGGAATCTCATGTTTTCTGCTAGCATCTTTGGAGCTGTGGCAGGCTAACTTGTTAACTTGCAAGCAGGTAGAATCTCAGACCCTTTACACATTTTGATGCCATATTCATGTCATTTCTGAACGTCCAGGGCACCTACCTTCCTCAAGCCTCACTGATATTTCAAATTTGTCCATCAGGAGCTGTTGATCTAAATGTTTGGGTCAAAATGTTGATTTTTTTCTTTAATTGTTAATATTATTTAATCCATGTAGACAGTATGAATAAAACATTATTAAAAGCAAGAAACCTTTAGTTTTAGTGAAACAGTTACAATATCTTTATGGTGAGTATGTTTTATATAGTGGTCTCTTCTGGTTTCTGTTGAGTTCTAGTTCTTAGCAGAAGAGACTTGAACTGGTATATAAAAGTAGGCAGGGGCCGGCCCCGTGGCCCAGTGGTAAAATTCATGCACTCCGCTTTGGCAGCCCAGGGTTTCGCCGGTTCAGATCCTGGGCACGGATCTACCATAACTTGTCAGGCCATACTGAGGCAGTGTCCCACACAGCACAACTTGAAGGACCTGCAACTAGAATATACAACTATGCACTTGGGGGCTTTGGGGAGAAGAAAAAGAAAAAAGAAAAAAAAAAAAAAGATTAGCAACAGATGTTAGCTTAGGTGCCAATCTTTAAAAAAAAGTAATCAACAAGTCCCACTAGGGAAAGTATCTGAGTAGAGTCTGTCACAATTGTTAATGAATTCTGCCCATTTATAAATAGGCCAGAGGGCAGGCAAAGAGGGGACGGGCTACTGGGTTGACCCTCAGCAGGTACACAAACATACGAATGTACCTAGTTGTGTATGACTGCATTCATTGTATTATAGGTATCAGTTGTTTATGGCTGGCATCACCTCTGACTGGTCATGTATCCATACTGTCATTTGCTTCTGCTACCACAGTACATTTTTCATTGTTCTGGGTAGGACATATGTTAGATATACATAATATTAGGATCGCTTGCAACAATATTTTATCAAAACAAACTCTTTCAGTGTATTGAGAAACAAGAAGAAATCAAAAAACTGGCAAAAGATCCTGGGGAGAATGGGCAACCAAGAACAATCAGAAGAGTTTCTGTTAAAGGGAAACTATCACTTATTATGAAATTAAAGTTGTAGATAGTAGACTCAAAATAATTAAAAAGCTGCTAAATTATACCAATATTAGAATGGTATAATTGATAGGTGGATATATAGAAAAATGTAAGAAGAGGAGACTAGTAGATTAAAAGAAAATATTTCTTTTCCTTCTCTGTTCCAAACTGATAAATTATTTCTACTATTCACAGACTCAAAGAATAAAATTATCTTAAGCATAGAAATAACAATTAAAAGGTGCAAGCTACATGCTAGGCAAAGATAAATGTTATTCACAGAATTCTTTGAGAAAGTTATTACGAACTTCTATTTGCAAATGAAGATTGGTGCCTCACAGAGATTGACTAAGTTCAAAAGAGCCAACAAGGGGCAGAGTACAAGTTTGAACTCAGATTTCTCTGATTCCAAAGCCTCATAAGTTAGGCCATTTTTAGTGCAAAGATCCAGAGTCGCGAAGATTTAGAGATGACAGGCAAAGTACTCAGCACAATGTCAGACACATAATAAATAACTGAATGCTATTATTATTGACAATAATTTTAAAAAGCTGAAAAAATGTCAGCCGGATTTAGAAGTCAGGTTTTGTTTTGTTTTTTTTTTTTAAAGATTTTATCTTTTCCTTTTTTCCCCAAAGCCCCCCGGTACATAGCTGTGTATTCTTCGTTGTTGGTCCTTCTAGTTGTGGCATGTGGGACGCTGCCTCAGCATGGTCTGACGAGCAGTGCCATGTCCGCGCCCAGGATTCCAACCGACGAAACACTGGGCCGCCTGCAGCGGAGCGCGCGAACGTAACCACTCAGCCACGGGGCCAGCCCCGAAGCCAGGTTTTGTTTTAACACAAGAAGTTCAAGTCACTAAATCAGCAAACATTTTTCAAATGCTTGTTCCCACTCAGACACTGGAATGTTGTGTCCTGAGTGAAGAAAACCCAGTCCTCACCCTCAGGGGGCTTACAGTTCAGTTAGAGACAAGCATGTGGATCAGCAATTTCAAGGCCATATTTTAAGGGAAGTTTTGGTGAAGTTAGTATGAGTGATGAGTAGGGACCTAGAAGATACATCTTCCTCGTATAGATGATTTTAAGACCAAGAAATTTTTCCTAATTTTCATTTTAGTTAGACATGCTTACTTCAGAAGAGTTGGTTGGTTCCTACATATGGCAGCTTGTTCCACAGAAGTCTCTGCTTGCTGGGTAGGTTACGGTCTCTAGGAGTTTTGCAGATTTAACAACAGGGAACAGCAACATGCAGAGGGACCAGCAACATCGGTGCATGTTTGGAGCCCTGTTACCTAACACTACCCAAGTCAGAAGTAACTTCTGTAGCTGCTCTAGGTGCCTCCTCACACTGGGCTCCAGCATGAACCAAATGTGAGATTTTTCTTCTTGAGCTTGTCAAAGTTCAGGAATGAAAGGAAAAGCTAGACTATTATTCCTAAATGGTTATCTGTATATCCAAAGTGAACTAAACAAAAATAACTTCAAGGAATGTACTTCCTGTACAATCAAATTTGAAGCAAAGCAACTTTTGACTTCAAAGACTTCCAAATCCTCTAGGACTAAGTAAACATGTCATAGGTGAGATGGTTTAAGCTACTTATTATGCTCTGAAGGCACATCCCAAGCTCCCCTGAGCTTCCCTGCCTGTAATGCCCGCACGCAGTTTGCAGCCAACCCAAACACAGAACAAATGCCCCAGAGACCAATGAATTTGAAGAGAATGCTAATTATCACGGGGAAGGAAAGGTTCCAAAGCCACCATTCATCCTTTCTGATTCCTTATAATCTCTCCTAAAAGAGGGATTTGAAAATGAGCACTGCCCTGTCCTTTGTCTACTTTTTGAACTGGAACAACTGCCCGAGTTTGCTAAGGATTGAAACAGCAAGGAACAAAGAAGGGATAAGCAGACCATTAAGTCCTTTATTGCTACAAAAGCCACTCTGGAAAACCCCATCCTTCATGCCTGCAGTGTACCACTGCAAGTTCAAGAAATATAAGCACATAGGTAGACTAAATCTGAGCCACTGTGGATATGCAACGCCAGGCCCATCCTTCCGCAAACAAATAAGTACCAATTCTCCAAACACGTCACCGTCCTGGAGCTGGGGCCAACATTTACTTTGCTTCTGAGGATACCCAAAACTTCTACCAACAAAGAATAACCAAAGAAGGTAAGTCCACAAAGGTTCAAATTGTTAGAGGAAATTGTAATCTCAGAAGTAATTTTCTTCTAACTCTAGAATATCAATGGATGGAAGTCTGTAGAAGTAGCAAAACTGGATACCCAGATAATGCTACTGGCCATTTCATACATCTGACTTTTTTTCCCTCTCTTAAAAAAAAGAAACAAAGTCAGGATTTGTTCCATATGCTTACAGGCAGCAAAAACCATAAATGTCCACTCATTTGTCCTGATATCCTGGAGTAAAGCATTTGCTCTTGCGAGCACGAGGAGAGGCTGAAGGGAACTCTGCGCATTTAGACAGAGAAGATGAATTGTGCCCAAATCAGTGCATATCTGTCACTGCCAATGATTTACATCTCTGAACGTTTGGCTCTTCAAAACAGGTGAGTAGATGAATATTTGTGTTTACCTTAGAGGTTTATACCACAGGATTCCTGAAGGGAAATGGAACAGTGGAAATGAAACCTGATTAATTCTGATGTGAGAGGCACTCTATGCAATGGAAATTAAACCTTGGAGCCTTGGGGATTGCTGGTTTCTTTAGCTCCTGAATAAAATTGGAGGTTGCAGAAGCTTTGTGAAGTGCAGTCTTTAACTTCTATAGGAAAAAGGTTAAACCTTTGTTTCTTTTTTCCTCAACAGTTATTTTTTTTAATAATCTTAGACTTTTCACAGAAATTGTCTTGAAAAGCTTTCATTTCCTTGATAGGTATGGAAATGTGCTCTTTAAAAAAGTAAAATGTTCTCTTCATGCTTGTCTATACAAGAGAAACACACCCCTTCAGGAAAGAACAGGGCGAATTCTCTTTGCATAAAGGAAAGGAACCAGCACTGTGGAGAAGACAGCATATGTCCTAGATATTCCTATTAACATTGTGTCCTAGGTACACATATTAACCTTGGTAACCTCGATAATTTAATATTGATAATATAAATATTGGTGTAGTAGAATATACCATCCTGACCATTTCAAGTGATCATGCTATTAGAGCCAGTCTCGTCATTATTACTTGCATTATTGCCATCATTGGTTGTACTGGGAGGGGGAGAAATAGCAGCAGTATTTGGGCACCTATGGTGTCTCAACTCTGTAGGACAGGCACATTATACAAATTACATCTAATCCTCACAATGACTCTGATGTACAGTAGTATTCTCACTTTATAGTTGAGGGTACAGAGTTTAAGCATGGGTCTGAGCTCTTCTTTAAAAGCTCAACTTGAGAAATCAAGCTTCACAAAGAGAAAAAGTCAGGAAAGAAAGAAGTTGGAAGAACTGGAATAAGACTGTTTCCCAGGATGGCACCGCAGTTATATACCTAGAAATCTTAAGTCTATAAACTTAAGTACGCAAGCTGTGGAACTGTATTTTTCCAAAACTAAGCTGAATTTTTACTAAAAATATAGAGAAATACTATATCCCGCTAGTGCCAAAAACTTAATCTCTGCTCCTTGAGTAGAATTTCACCTAAGAGTTGGGGTACTGAGAAGGCCTAATAGAGAGGGGAAGAGCCTGGGCCCTGGTGGGTCATCCGCCCAGTCGGTATTCACTAAGACCTGTCTGTCCCTTTCAGTCTTTGACCACCGGGCCACACAGGCCAAACTTTAACACACTGGCCTGGGCAGCCAAGGTCTGCTGGCTCTGTGTGTCATGTCCATTCTGCTCTTGTATGAACATGAATCATCCTTTCTTTTATCCTCATGATGCAGAGGCGCTGTGAGGCTATTTTCGGCCTGCCTCCCCGGCCTCCCCACAGGACAATCCTTCTAAGCTCCACAGTGGGAATCATCCTAGACTCTCACCTCCCCCGAGACACATGGTTAAGGAAAGCCAGTATCACAATGGGTGTGTCGCTGGCCTGGCCGCATCCTCTGTGCACCTGATACAGGTGCAGGACACCAGAAGATGACGAAAACAGTCCCCCTTCCCCCTCAACTCTGCAAAAAAAAAAATCTCTGCTCTGGCTAGAGCTGGTATAGAATTGAATGAGAGTAAGAATGTATGCATAATGCCTCATACTGACTTGTTCACGAAAATGACAAAAGGGCATAAAGAGTCTTTAAGGCTAACTGGTCTTGTGCTATACTCTAACAAGCGCCAGCTTTGAGGTCAGAGTTAAGACTGAATCCCGCACTTACCACCTTCTAGCTGCTCTGCCTAAGAAAAGTTTCTCTATCTCTTGATAATTCAGTGTCTTCATTTACAAAGGGACATAATAACAACTTCACTACAAGAGCTTCATAAAGATTTAATGTTAACTAAACCAAAAGCTGTTACACAGCTTTCAGATCTCGGCGCTTTCATACACCATTTGCGGGGCTTTACGCATAATAACGCATTTAATCTTCACCCTAACCACATGAATAGATGTTATTATTATGCCCACTTTACAGTAACCACAGTACAGAAATATGAAGGAATTTGTCCAAGGTCACATGATTATTAAGTGGTAGAGCAAGGATTTTCCCTCAGCGAGTTTTGTGCCAGACTCCTTATTTCTACCCACTCCACTGTATCGCCGCTCCACTTAGACTCAAAGTGGGCTGCCATATAACTAATTGTCCAAATCAGGATGCTTTTGAAAAAGTGGCACTAAAATAATGACACTGGGATAAGATGTATAAATATAGATTCTCCCAGAGAAACTAGAACATAAGAAATCTTAATGATAATGTGCCCCTCAATACTTCACATAGGGCCTTAACCTCCAAAAAAGAAAAATATTAATCTAACATGACCTAGAACACAAGCCACACTTGTATTTATTGTGGAAGCCTAAACATGGCAAGGTTCTCATCAAGAGACTAATAAAAACAAAATTAAACCATATCTTTGTGTGAACTGTGTCTAACGACTGTATCAAATTTCTCTTCCACTACCCCCCAACCCACTCCCTGCATCCTGTCCTCTCTCACCACCAACCTATGAAGGGTCTGTCTCAGCATCTTAGCAAATCACACCACTAACCTTCCTATAGAGAAATCGACCCAGGTTCTCCCTTGAAACAAGAGCAACTGGTCAGGCTCCATTGCCAAAGGCCTTCCCACTGGAGACTCTCCTTCATTTCCCCCCTGAAGCATTATTCACCTTCCAACTGGGAAGCTCCTCGCTCTCAGTAATCAGAGGTCTGTGGCAGGTGGGACCAGTAAAGCTACCCAGGGAGAGGCTGAGTGATTCCTTTTGGTCCTCACTGCTGAATTGATATTTTTCCAGGCACAACTCACATTTATTTAAGCTATATTGCAATACTGATGACTCATGGTCTGTCTGGCATTCAAAATAAATCAAGCAACATCAATCAATGCGTGTGTATTGAACACCTATTTTAAGCGCACAGGGAGCCTGACCTTCGTTCCTACACAGCCAATTATTCCCCATTGTGCTGATGAAGGGTTTACTTTTCCCTTCAGGGCCCACTACTCTGCCCTTTCCCTCATTGACCCTCATTTGAGCTGTCTTGACTTCCTGCCCAGATCAACCAGGGCACTTTGAATTTTGATCCAGGCTTACTGGATGTTTGCCACTCTCCCATATCTTGGTGCAAATAGAAAATGGAATGAAAATTTTTCTCTCTGAATCTCTCTCTCCCAGTAATCATTTACAATCCTGAGTCCATGAATGGAGAGTTCAGGGCAATGCTATCTACTCAACACAGATGTATTAGTCATCCACTGCTGCAAAACAAAGTATCCTAAAGCACTAGTGGCTTAACAACAACAAACATTTGTTATCTGACGTAGTTTCTATGGGAAGGAATCTGGGAGCAGCTTAATAGAATTATTCTGGCTCAGGATCTCTCATGAAGTTGCAGTGATGATGTCAAGCAGGGCTTCAGTCTTCTGAAGGCGTGACAGGGGCTGGAGAGTCCACTTCCAAGATGGATCACGTGGCGGCTAGAGGCCTCAGTTCCTCATCATGTGACCTTCTTCATAGGGCTGCTTGAATGTTCTCAAGACATGGCAGTTGCTTCCCCTAGAGAAAGTGGTCTAAGAGAAGAAATAAGAAGGAAGCCATAGTGCCTTTTATCACTTTGCCACACACTGTTACTTCCACTGTATTCCATTCATTATAAGCAAGTTACTAAGTCTAGCCCACATTCAAGAGAGAGGAGAACTATGCTCCATCTCCTGGAGGGAAGAGTATCAAAGAATCATGTACATATTTCAAGATCACCTCAGTAGATATAGTAATCAGGGTTTTCCAGAGAAAGAGAACCAATAGGACATCTATCTATCTATCCATCTATCTATTAAAAGGAAGTAGCTCACACAATTATGGAGGCTGGCAAGTTCAAAATCGAAAGAGCCAACGTCCCAGTTCTAGTCCAGAGGCCAGAATCTACCATAGAACCAGCAAGAGCTGATGTCCCAGTTTAATGACCATCAGGCAAGAGAATCTCATTTACTCGAGGGAGGGTCAGCCTTGTTCTATTCAGGCCTTTGACTGGATGAGGTCCACCCACACTGTGGAGAGTAACCTGCTTCACTCAAGCCCACTGATTTAAATGTTAATAGCATCAAAAAAATCCTCACATAAACACTAGAATAAAGTTTGCCTAATTAACTGGGTACCCTGTGGCCCAAACTGGTTGACACATAAAATTAACCATCACAGTAGGCACTTGAAAAAGTTTATTAATAATGACATATTTGTATTGTTCCTCTGGAATTTCATTAATTTACTGACCCATTCTCTGGAAAATACTAATAACTCTTGTTTGAATAGAATATTACAATTTGCAAGCCACTTCTCAAAAGCTTTAGTAATTTTAAATTTTACAGCATCCATGATGAGAAAACTAAGGTTTAGAGAGGTTAGGTAACTTGTTCAAGGCCTCACGCTAAAATCGGAAGAGCAAAATCAAAAATCAAGGGAGAGGTTCTTTGAGTCCAGATCCATGGCATTTCCCTTCACACAGCCTTTTCAGCAATTGTGTATTCTAATATTTGAGGAGACTAGATGAGTAGTTTTTCACAGTGTTTATAGCAGTCAAATTCCTTTTGTAAATGAAGTTTGATGGATAATGAAATGTATTGAAAGGATGAGAGTGAATCTGCTAAGGGTGAAGATGGGAGAGGCTGGAGCGGAGGACGCTCTGCTGGCTCTGCTACTCTTTCCCTCCCATTGGTGACCTTCAGGCATCATCAAGAAGCTGTAGAACCTGGTTTAAAATCCACTGGCCTAGATCATAGCGGCCTCTGTCTTGAGAAGGAGGCTTCGTGGGAGGGGAAAAAAGCCCACTTCTCAAGTCAGGAAGGACTACTGGGTTATCGCTGTTATTTTAGCTTCGGCCATATGAGCACCCAGGTCTGGTGTTCTAGGGGGTTTTTCCAGGAGAAAGAACTCAAGTTTAGATTTGGGAGGGGGAGGCAGAGTATCAGATTGCGATTTAGCTTGGGTCACTTATATTCACACCTTTAAATTTGTTCTAAGTTATATTGTTTCTGAAGTTAGACTTTCCCCAGTCTTCTGTGTTGTAAAAAGAGAATTACAAAAAAAAAAAAAGGTAGGATGCCAGAGCAAAAAGGTTTGAAAAGGTACTTGGCAAAGTGAATGGGAACATAATTTAGAATGTCTGACTACATTACTTTTTATAATTAGAACATTTCATGATTATAAATGGTTGATTATAAAACCTCAGCCAGCTTGTCAGCCACCTTCAAAAGCTCTAAAAAGAATACTTTTTAATCTTGAAAAAAGCCCCAGCTCCACAATAAAGTAAGAGAAAATAACACTCCCATGTCCCAAATGAGAAAAGAACAGTGGTCGCTGAAGAGTCAGGCTAAAATCAACACGCTTGGCTCCTAACTGAATGCTACAGCTGTGGGGTTGCACTCCATGCTCCTTTTCTCTAACTTCTTCCACTCACCGAATGACACCATGTCTCTGCAAGTCTTTCAAAGCACCAACAACTCCCTATCGCCTGCAGGATAATGTTTCCACTCCCAATCCGGCACATTAGACCCATCAAAATATACCATAGCTCTGTGTACTCGCGTCTTTCAATTCAATTAAAACAAATCTGACAAATATTAGTTGAGAATTAATAGGTTCTGTACTAGTTGAGAAATTATAAGTAAAAAAGGTCCCACTTTGAGAAGCTCTCAGCTTAACAGGACAGACTAACAAATACACAGGTCACAGATACACCGTGACACATGCAATACCAGGCCCAACACAAGGGACAGAGAAGGGAATGATAAAGTTGGAGACTTCTCAATATAACCATCTTGTGCTAGCTGTTGAGAAGCAAACTGGTTTTTTTTTTTTTTTACAAATAGAAAAGTTAGCCAAGTGGAGGACAGGGCAGTGGGGTGGCAGGTGGAGGGAGAGAGGGTGACTTCTGGGTACAACAATAGCTTTTCTAAAGCTTTATAGAGAGACTGCTGGAGATTTTCATCCTCAGCAGCCTCTAGGGCAGCTGCAGCAGCCTCAGTGGGAGAGGAGGCTCCTAGCTTCCGGCTCAGGGGCAGCAGCGTCATGCTAGCACTAGCAGGGCATTTGCAGTCCCCCCACCCCCCCGCCCAATGGCTACTGAGCTCCTAGCCTTCAGCTCAAGAAGGCAGCAGCACCCAATTTTGAGTAACCACTTACTTTTCTCTTTTGCTATTTTGATCCTTTCAATATGTTTTATTTTCTTTTTTCTCAGTTTATTGAAATATAACTGACATATAACATTGTATTAGTCCAAAGTTTACATGATTTGATATATGTACATATTGCAAAATGTATCACCACAATAAGTTTAGTTGACAGCAATCACTTCCCATACTTACAAATTTTTTTCTTGTGATGAGAACTTTCAAGATCTACTCTCTCAGCAATTTGCAAATATTCATTACGTATTGTTAACTGGAGTCACCATGCTGTACTTTACATCCCCAGGACTTATTGGCCTTATAACTGGAAGTTTGTACCTTTTGACCACCTTCACTCATTTCACCCACTCCCCTGCCCCCCACCTCTGGACACCACCAATCTGTTCTCTGTATCTATGATTTAGGTTTGTTCAGATTCTACATACAAGTGAGATCATACAATATTTGTCTTCCCTGTTTGACTTATTTCATTTAGCATAATGCCCTCAAGGTCCATCCATGTTGTTGCAAAGGCAGAATTTCCTTCTTTTTTATGGCTGAATAATATTACATTGTATATATATGTACCATATTTCCTTTATCCATTCAGCCAAAGATGCACACTTAGATTGTTTTCACGTCTTGGCTACTGTAAATAATGTTACAATGAATGTCCAATATGTTTTTAATGTATTTCCTGTGTTCAATTCTCTCTGCTTGAAATGCCTAGAAAAACTCATATTATCCTGATTGGACACTGACTAATACAAGGTCCTAGCTCAGTGTTAGTGCTGAATAATGAAAGAATTTATAGATGAAAAATAAATAGATGGAGATATAAATGATGAATTAATGAGGATGCACTTATTGTAAAATTAAGACCTAGTTTTGGCAAAGAAGTCATGCATTTACAGTGACATCGTGAGGTTGAAGAACAGTGTCATCAAGGAATGGAGAATTTCCTAAGATTCTTAAACAGAAAAAGGAATGACCACAGCTTCATTGTAAGCATACTAGCTACACTGAAGATTTTATAATCATTCTCCAAGAAATAAGAGAGAAAACTTGTTATCAGTTTGGATTTGGATATTATGAATTACAAAGTGCATTCTATTTCCTGTTGAAAAATGAAAGCACCAATGGAAAGGTTTTATACTTTTCTTTATAAGCTTCCCTAATCCCTAGGTTTACTTTCGTTGTGCTTTCATACAGCCTTTGGAGGTCAAATCAGAGTTATCTGCAAACAGTTTTCATTTTCAATGAGGCCATAAAATGTACAGAAAATCATGTATTGACTATAGAGCATCTGAGGCAGTTAGGACTAAAGCAAATAGAGTATACTTTTCTTTTGCAAGGGGACAATTTTGTCAGTAAGCTCTGGCAGGCAAAGATCAGACAGGGGAATTAGAGGGACAGTTTGATTTCTTAGGAGATCAATGAATATGACAGGTTAATAGATGGCACACAGCTGGTGTCAGGTTCAGAAGAAGTGATGACAAGGGACAAAGGGGAGGACAAGATGAGCATTTATATAACTAGAGTCCAGTTCTGTGTGGAAAATCAGAATGCCTTGGGGAAGACAAGAGTTAGTGGTTATCTTTCCTGGGATAAGCAAAGCAATCAAAACATCTTAGACATTAAAGGGTCCCCTAGGAACCCGGCCACTTCCTCCTCAAGGCCACAGAGACATTTCTGAACAGCATCTATGCAGTGAAAACATCAGCCACAGTTTCTGGATTAGTCTCCCCTGTGTGAGACGCTCTTCTAGGGAAGACAAGAAGAGGTGTTCCCACCTGGTGAAGGTCAGAAGCAGGGAAACATTTTTCCTTGTGACCATTCCCACCTAAGGGATGTAGTGTAGCTCAGCAGGAAGAAAATGTCTTAGATTAAACACACTTGCATTGAAATCCAGTCTCTACCATTTATTTACCAGGCAAGTAATTCAGCCTCGATTATCCTCAATTTCCTTGGCCATAAAATGAGAATAATAATACCTACATCCAACGATCATTGAAGGGTTTAAAATGATGATGATGATGATGATGAAAAAGAAGAAAATGACACAAGCAAACATTTGTGTAAAATTTGCTAGCAGACACTGTGCTGAGTGCTTTACACATGTCAAGTCAAATACATATTTAAGATGTATGTGTTTATCAAGTGCCTGTATAATACCTTGAACACTGAGAGTGTCTAATAAATGGTAACTGTCTTGCTGATATTTGGTGCTGGTAATGGTGGTGCTGTTATCATGCCTTCCCCTTGAGATCCAACCGCTAAGGCCACTAGTGTTTGAACTGAGTATGCTGTCTCAGGTTCACGTTTACATGACTTAACATCAATAGGAATTCTTATCTGAGGACAGTGCGATCTAAGCAGAATTTTAGCCCACCCGCAAGAAAGCAAAACAGCTTTATTTGTATTATTCTCAATATACTCATTCTTATTCATGCAATTAAAAACAATAAGAGTACCATCAGAAGGGTAATTGGGGCAAGAGGAATATTGAACTATGGGATAAACATGCTTAAAAATCATTAGTCTAATCTTTTCTTGGACACTTGTTGAGAAAGTGCACAAAGAGGTTCTTCTAACTCAGGGAGGGAAAAAAAAGCATAAATAATAGGATACAAATATATTGAAGAAGGAGAATTAAAATGACAATTTAATAGTAATGGTGGGTGCTGAATGTATTCAATAAGAGCCAGAGGTTCAAACTATACTATATCAAAATGTTACAAATTCATAGAACATGAAGACAAAAGCAGATAAAGTATCTGTATCTAGAAAACATACGCTATGATCATTTTTACAAACAATTTTTTTAAATCATATATACAAACATTTACAGAAATAATGAAAGGGTAATGGCAGGTTCATTGGCTTTAGAGTCTGGCTCTTAACCTGGCAAGTTGCCTAACATGTCTCAAGTTTCTTGCCCTTGTCAACTAAATGGAAAGATTAACACCTGCCTCACAGAACTGCGTCTGTTTAACACAGTAACATAAGTGAGGTGCACAGTGTGCTAGTCTCTGCATAGTAGTCACTCAGTAAATGTTAGCGCTTTCTCTAACTTAAAATCTGTTAAGTAACTCAACAATAATAACTGGATGAGACATTCTCAATTCACTGGATTAAAAATACTAATTTGTGAACCCTTCCTGGTACTACATAAGATCAACTTTACAGCACTTGGGTGGGGGGGATGTTTGGAATTTTGTATTGTATAAGTAATGATTACTACAATTAGACAAATCGTAAAAACAGTAAGGATCTATGATCAGCTTTCCTCATCAATTCTTTATAGAATTCAGAATATTTTTAAACAGTCATTTTTAATAGGCTTACTAGGAAGATAGACAGAAAAGAAAAATTAAAGAACTAGACCATAATATTTTCAGAACAATCCTTAGTAATTACCCACCTTAGGATACCAAAGAGAAAGAAGACTTTAGAAGAGAACATTGTATATAGGTAGTAAGTATTCACTTCGTCACATGCAGAAACAAAACTTTGTAATAGGCACAAACTATGGAAAATAAACTTCTGTAAAAATAAAATTATAAATGAGAACTAATAAAACTCACATGAATGTATTGCATCAATATTTTCATTGGAGAAGAGATTAGGTATTACCCAAAGAGAATTTCAAATAAGTGCTGAAAGTCAGTAGGTGTGGCCTTGCTGGTGGGGGAGGCGATGGTGCACAATGGTCCAAAAAATGCAGTGAAAAATGGTGTATTAGGAGATCTCAGTTCAATTTCCAGCCCTCACTTCGTTTCATCTGGGACCATTCACTTATATCTATACTAGATGTTTCAAATAGAGTGCTAGGGTGAAAGCAGAAAAGCTGCGTGTGGGATGTCAGCCACACTAGTGACAGAAGTGCTTTTCTAAGACTTCTCTCCAATTGTTAAGAACACGTTTGCCGTACGACAGAGGAACCTGCCGTTTGCTCCTGTCTGATCTCAGCACCCTTGATGAGAAGCTGCAAGGCTGCAGGACAATGTCCCAGGCGAAACGGGTATGCTTCAAGCCCAATATCGCCAGCTTGTGCTTTCTGAGTTGCCTGATTTGAAATTGCTCAGAGTTATACAGGTGTCTACATCCACCCACCGACTTTACAAGAGAAAACTTTGATTCCACTGAAGGGTTGCTTTGTGTGTGTGTTTTAACAACAAAGTATTTCCTATTTTTCTAATCTGTTTGCAATGAATCATTTTAAATAGCAAATAGTTTTTCTAGATCCATTCCGTGAAGCAATAACTTAATATTAAATAGGATTTTACACTGTTTGCATTTTGAATAAAGCAAAAAGAGAAGGATTGAACCGATCTTTAGCTATTTATACCTCATAAGTCTAGTTAGAGTCAAAATTCCCCTATAATTTCCTTCACTTTTTCCCATGTGAGATATTCATTGAGCAGTTACTATGTGCTCAAACTGCCAAGCATTAAACGATTGAAACAATTAAAATCCACCCCATTTCCCAAATCTCTGTAAACAACAAATGAAAATATGTAGGAGCTGTAAGAAAATGATCAAGTGATAAATATGACTTTTTTCAATCATAAATTAAATGACCAACACCTTTATCAATCACATATATGAGGCAACATGGTATACTTATTAGAAGGTAATCGAATGCAACTTATCTCTCTCAACCCAACACACACACACACACACACGGAATTTGAGGTCAAAGAGGCAGAGAGCTAAATTCAGGCTCTGCCTATACTAGCTGCAAACTTGAACAACTTGTTTAATTTCTCTCAGCTTTAATTGCCTTAAATGTACCAGTCCATAACAATTGCTCAGGAAATACTTGTTTCTTTCCCTCCCTGCAGAGTTCTGTCGGGACAGCAAGGTCAGGGTGTGACAACTGAAGAGAATTACAGAGTATAATGTGTTATATTTTTACCCTCAAGGAACTTCCACTTCACCTAAGCATGAAAGATACTCATTCTTGGAAAGTTAGTTCATAATATTTTAGTAAACAGAGGCTTATATTGAGATGCCCACAGAATTTAAAGACAGATTTTATATCTGAAATTAAACCAATAAAATTGTACCCTTAATGGATGAGACATGAACCATCTGTTGAGGGGGCTCAATATGAACAAGCATCAGCAAATGCCTACCTGAGGAGGCCTGGGAAAAACCCAAATCCAGTCAAACATACCAGGCAAGACTTGTGGTTGTAGTGAGACACGTGTCTAGCAAGCCCTGAGTGGTAGCCACTCATGTTCTGGTCAGTCAACTCAGCAGGTACAACAATTGACTTAGCTTTCTTTGGTCTGATACTGGGCTCACAAAACAGCCTCCTGATCATAATGTGACTTCCTATGTAGGCCTTCATCTGGGGAAGGGATTTACCAACACACATTCACACACATTCCCTTCTGTTTGTAAGCTCTCTTTTCATTTTAAACTTTTTACTGTAAGCTAATAAGTGCACAAATTTGTCATGAGTTTAATTAACCAGAATCACTTCCCTTGAGCCTAGTCATGTCTGGACACAAAGACAAAACCAAATGAAGCTCTGGATTACCAAACTGTGATGAGGTTCTGGATCATGTAAGGTGGCATGCTTTTTCCAGTCTCAACAAATACCAAAAAGCGTGGTTTATGTTCCAGATTAGTGCTTCAAAATTAAAATCCAGAAGAGAACAGAACTAGAAAGAAATACTCTTGTTTAATGTTCAGACCACTGGAAATGTTAAACAGCACCTAAAACTTCAAATGCTGCAACAATTCTCTACTGTGGTTACATAGAACCACTGGTTTTGGTTGCAGGGGGGCAGGGGTTGTGTGTGTGTGTATATGATGTGGATTAAGGCTGCCCCAGCTAGAGAAGCCCAAGGTGACCTGGCCTACATGCCAAACTATACGACCCAGTGGACTTTTTTTATGGTATGAACTAGGACTGCCCCAGGGAGAGAAGCCCGGGGCATCCTCACCTGCATGCCGATCTATATGGCCAGATTCGTATCTAAAGTTATATGACCGCACAATAACCAGACCCCATCTGCACTGAAATCATTTAATGACTTTTTACATCATCTTTTTCTTTTTCTTTTTTTTCCAGTAAAAATAAGTCACGTACCCATGCCTTATAAAATTAGCCCTAACCCTCAACTCAGGGCAGCAGCAGGAGCTCTGACTGCCCGTGGGTCTTGTCCCCACACACCAGCTCTGCCTGCCCATGGGTCCTGTCCCCATGCCAGCGGGGGCAGCAGCAGGAGCTCTGACTGCCCGTGGGTCTTGTCCCCACACACCAGCTCTGCCTGCCCATGGGTCCTGTCCCCATGCCAGCGGGGGCAGCAGCAGGAGCTCTGACTGCCCGTGGGTCTTGTCCCCACACACCAGCTCTGCCTGCCCATGGGTCCTGTCCCCATGCCAGCGGGGGCAGCAGCAGGAGCTCTGACTGCCCATGGGTCCTGTCCCCATGCTATTCCACACTATTCTCTAAATAAAAGAGCACTACTGCCAGATCTTGAGAGTCTAAGAAATCTTTCTTTCGACTCCTTGGCTCACCGATCCCGCATCATATATATATATATATATGCGCCAATGACCACATCCCACTGACCCATAAATCCCAACCTATGTAGGTGGCACCCAGTATTGGGGTGGTCTGGGTTTCCATACTTTTTAAACCTCTCCAGGTAACTCTAGTGGGTAGCCAAGGTTTGTGAATCCATGGCCTGTAGGCAATTAACATAAACAAGTCAAAGCAGACCAGGTGGGAGCCATAGGTAACTGGAGACTATAAACCCAACTTTAGGGCAGCCATTACTCCTCTACAACTATTTCTTTGTGGAATTGTTAGGTTCACTGTCAATGGATCTTTGATACATTTGAGAAAATTCAGAAGTCTGGAATTTTTTGACAAATTTCCCAAGTTGTAACTATTGACAAACAATTCGAAGCTTTAAATATTATTCTGGGAAATCCACAAAGCCTATCTTCAGGCCACAAGCTTGTGTTCTCTGATCATAAACCAAGAAAGGCTATGTGACATGCAAAGCCATCACAGAGGCTTAAATAAACGAAGTCCTTAAACAAGGAACAAATTAACACTTATACTGATTCTGCTGTTGGACTTCCTACAGAGAAAATGATCAATCAGTGTAATGTTTTGTTTTTCCTATGTTTTATCTTGACTTCAGTCAAGAGCATAAGTGTCTTGAAGGCAGGAATTAAATTCAGTTTCTTTGTTAGTTTCACTTCCTTAGCCCTGAACACACCCTTCAGCATTTATAAATCCTTGAGCATGTTATAAATGTGATGTACGGGAAGCTTTAAATAGAGATTAAGCCAGTCCTCTTTTCATGTTTTCTCAGAAAAAATATACAGTGAATCAAGCAAGCATCCAGGGAATATAATTAGCATTCAAAACCAATCTGTTAATTGCAATATCAAATCTCTCTCCCTCTCCCTCCCTCTCTGTCTGCCTTCCTCTCTCACTCTCTCAGTTTATTTTTCTCTCTTAAAAGCAGGGATCCACCCAATCTTGAAAATGCCACTTTTTATGTGAAAACAACCTGCAGAGAAACTGAAGGCAGTAACTTTTCTTAAGACTAACAGTGAACAACCATGGAAAGGCTGGAATATCGACCAGGAAAGATTTTAATTACACTGCTATTGATTGGGATAATGGCAATTTAATTATAGAAAAAAGTAAAAATTCTGTTCTCAAGTCACATTGTTTTTGTTCCCAAGAGTTTCTTTGGCTAATGTTTATGAAGAGAAGTTTTTTGGTTGTTTTTTTTTTTTTAATTTTTTTTCTTGGAACCTTTCCTAAAAATTCAGGCAAGTATGATAAATCAGACTGAAGCTGAGGAGCATCTCAAATCCAGTTAGCTACTTATTATTTGATTTGAAATGCTCCAGAGAGTAGCTGCTTATGAAGGGAAACAATGCAAGCATTTCTGACTTTGGGAAAGAAGACTTTGAAAGAATGCAAAGTGCCCTGAGGAATGCTGATTGGAATTCTATTAGGTATGAGAAATTTACTGCACATAAGTAAAGAACTGAGCACTTAGGAAACAATTGGAAAGGCTACCATTGAAATTCAACTGAGACAAGCAGTAATCACAGCACTGAATTTAGAAGGAAAGAGTTTGAAGTTGAAATAAAATACAAGAATGCTAACTAAAAGACTACTAAAGGCGGTGCTTGGAGTTGAGGAGTCTTAAAAAATTCTCTTGTCTATGACACAGTTTATCTTAAAATACTAAAACAGGACGTCCTGCAAATTGGCAATGAGATAAGTACTTGGTTATATTGTAGTATTAGAGAATGTAAATACATAGCCCCTCATTAAACATTGCTTTTTACGAAATTTATTTGCTCAAGAGAAATAGATGTAGAACACCTGGATCTTTAAAAAGATCGGACTTCTCTAAGAAACCTGTCATAACCACAAGTAACAACTTTCATTATGAGAATTTTATTTTAAACTAGTTGATTAATTGGTAATCATTAAATGGAATTTAAAATTTTTGCTATTATGAATTTTGTTTGAATGACATTTATTAGAATGGACTCAACCCCATATGAGACCATATATATATATATATATACACACAGATATATATAATTATTATATATTATACTTATAATTTATATAATATAATTATATATTATATTAAACTACATTATGTTATAACTACATATAGTTATAATACAAATGTAATTCACACATACATGACATAAATACATGACGAAACATAAGAAAGAGCATAAATATTTTAATACATGAAGGCTCAGAACCTTCCTTCCCCTTTACTCCTTTCTCCATTTTAAATTTCACTATACCCTGTTCTTTTATTTTGGTTTATATTCCCTTTTTACCCCCTCTCATCAAGCATATATATTTTCTAAGAGCCTTCTGATGTTTTTTGCCCAAGTTCTTAGTGGGTGACTTCTGGCTCTGTGCTGTGGATTGCTTCCTCCTATGGTGTCATTTGCACCAGGGACTGTTTTAACTCTGGGGGCTCTGTATCGCCCCGGCTGTAGAAAAGTCCCTAAGAGCGGGGATGCTTTTGCTTCTACAGAGAGATCCATGGGTTTACCAGTATGGCACTGGTTTTTATAATTAATTTTCTGGCTTGGGGATTTCCACATCACGCCAAAATATAAATTTGGTCACATAATCCAAACATGGCACAGCTTCTGGCTTTGATTGCTCACGGGAGGCTTGGTCCCACATCCAGAGCTCCAGGCAGGGTACACAGAATTTCACTGAGCAGGCAGCACTTCCAGGGTCCAGCTTTACGCAAGAGCCTTAATTCAAGCCCCCCTTCTCACATAAGCCAAGGCTCCTGCCTCATGCCCCTCTATGGATGTTAGAAACTCAGCCCCTGGGCTTAGCTCCTCCAACCAAGAACATTAGATCCCAGTTTGCTGTAACATTAGCTAGGATGCTTACTGCTCTGGCTCTAATCTCTGGCGTGGGCTTTTGGGTTTTCCTTTCTTTTTTTCAAGCTCAGTGTTTACATATTTAAATTTTTGACACATTCCATTTTGTCGATAAGCATTTAGATTTTTATTTCTACTAGGAGTAAGCCCACAATAAATCAGTCTTCCGGGTTGCTAAAATCAGAAGTCTCCTCCCCCACTCTTTCATGATGAAGAGGACAGATTTTCATGAAAACGCTGTCAAGAAGGAAAGAGAAACTCCTCAAGATTTTGTTCAAAATTGTCATGGCAGAAGTATTTAAACCACTTATGAGAAAATGTGAGTATGAGAAAATGTTGTCTAGAAAATGCTTATTTAGATGTAGTACCAGCTGTATATCCAAATGTTTTCCTTCTACCAAGAAGGTGAGGACATTGGTGATATGGGAACGTAACAAATGTAAATTGTTGGTATAATTTGGTCCAACCCAAGATTTGGACTCAGGCAGGAAAATTTCATCATTCCTACCAAGTGCCCATCCTAACTTCCTCAACTCAACAGAGGCCAGAATACCGAAACGAGATGAGGTGGGGCAGTGGCAGCAAAGGATTATTACGGGGCAGTGAAGGATTCCTGGGCAGTGAAGGATTCCAGGGCACTGGATTAGGATCTGGCCCTTTCCTTCACAGAAACTTATAGGGAGTAGGAAGCTGCAACTGACTACCACCAAATATGTCAATGAAGCAGCCTATCTCTACCAGAACCACACAAAGGCAACAGCAACAAATCAAGGAGCCAGGAAGGTAAGTGGAAGGCAGAGTCTGACACTAGGAATGAATGACAAAGCATGGAGCAGCATGGCATGAGGGCAGCCAGGAGGGAAATCTGTTCTGACAGCATATTTGAGATGGTGAACAATTCCTGAGACTCTAATCTAGCCTTTGGCTCCATCCCAGTGCTTAGGATGGGAAGTGCCTGATCCTTGGGCATAGCCAGGAGTTACCATAAGAACATGGGTTCTATTGCTTCCACAAGATCACCACCAAAGCACAGGCATCCAAAATGCACATCAGCAGGATTCCTGTAGTATACGGGATAGGAAAGCTCTTTTCCTAATAGAGACTAACAGAAAAGAGCTTCTGTCCAACCAATTTTTAATTAAAATTAAGTATATTGCTTCTAGTAATCATACAAATGTGTGTAACCCTCGCTGTCTAATGTATCAATAAATGGATACATTTATATTGAAGTTTAAAGCCCGAAGAAATCTTATGGAGCATATTGTCAAATGCTTGCACTTACAGAGAGGAAATTCAGGTCTAAAACTTGATGTAGCTTGGTCAAGTTTGTACTGCTAGCTCGTAGCACAGCAAATATGGTTTGCTATGCTACAGCACGTACTAGAAACAAGTTTCCAGACTCAGTTCAGTAGTCATCCTAGAAAGGCAACACCGTGTATATAATTTTAGTATACTGGCAAAGACAGTTGGGTTAATCATAATCCTCATAATCCTCAGCTATTGGCACACTGTCATCCTTGGTCCATAAAAAGCCCTTAATTATTATTATTTTTATTTTTTTCAGTTTTTCCCCTTTATTCTTGATGCCTACTCCACTTCCCCTCCTCCACACAGGAACTCATTCAATTGTGACCAATACATCATCTTGACTATGTAAATTTCCCCTGCACATTGTATGTGTGTTTAAGTGTGTATAAATGTGTTTTTAATTTCCCTAAATGATATGGATTTAATTCTAACTCTTCCTCCTCTTCCTAAAACCTACATTTTAAGAACTGAGCACGGTGCTGCATTGTTTCTAAATACTGCATAGTCTTACACAGTAAATATCTACAACATTTTAGTTGTCCACTCCCTCTGATAACAGAATTAAGATCTTAGAGCTCTTGATTAATATTTTATTAATGTCTTTTTTTTTCTGAAATTCAAACAATCACTACAATCTACAGTCAGATTCTATGGCCCAGTAGGGTATGTTTCCTTATGATGTAGAAGGCAGATTTCTTATGGACTTCCTGTTTATAACTTAGGGAATATTTTGCTCAATATGTCATTTCCTAAATATACTACTAAGAGCTAATAACATGGAAATAAAAATGTCAGTGGTTACAGGAATTTGGGCTATGTACACATCTTATCCAAGGGGCATGGGGTATAAATTTTCTGTAAGATTAGAAATGTGCTTTGGAGTATATTTAGTTGTGGCAATTAGCACTAAATTTATTGGTTCACAACAGAAAATAGTTTCATAATGTGTGGGAATATCATTTGCCAATTAAAATTCTAAAAATATAAGTCAATTATTCCCTTGATGACTTTAGTCACAAGTAAATAATGAGAAAGTATTCACAGTACAATGTGTGGGAGCAAATATTCAAAGCAAGCAACAAACCAGTGATCCAGTATCCTAAAGACTAAATGTTGCTAAATGTTACCACAGACACCCAATGGGAAAGGGAAGAAGGCTGATTCTGTTAGGTTACTTATTCAAATCTGATCATGCATTCTATCCAATACGCATAATGCATTTTTTACTAATAATTTTAAACTGGAACTTAGAGAAGAAATGATAGACCATCAGGCATGCAAGATATTGAGATGCGTGGAGACTCCGGACAAGCAACACAGCACGGCAAGCTAACAATTATGTCATACATATTTAAGAGCTACATTAAAACGCAGCATGAACCCAAGCAGTGACTGTCAGGAAAGCTGAGTTCTAAATGGGACACCTTGTTGAATTGACGTATGACTTCAGGTGAGTCATCTGACCTCTCAAGAATGTCCTGTTCCTCTATTAAAAGAGAGAAGGACCATGTCCCATTTCACATAACATGTTGCGATCATAAAACCCAGTGACACTAGAGCACTTAAGAGTAAAAATGAACATCAGTATTTTAATATTCATATAGAATGATTCATAACGGAAGCTGATGTGCTGACCATCAAGAAGGAAACATGAATAATATGGCAACTGGTGCTCTAGGCTTTTGACAATTTTCCATCATAGCTAAATTCCTTTTTATTAAAGTTGATGTGTTATGGCTTGAGACTAATTTAGGACAGAAAAGTATTTAAAAGACCAAAGAAAATTATTTAACAAGATTATTAGGCTAACACACACTGAGTCATCAACCAAGAAGTGTTACTGGTACTGCTGGAAGGCAGGGTGCTGTGTACACAGTCACAGGAGTGGGAGACAGTCCACCGAAGCTTCAATAAGGGGCAGTGTGAGCTGAGGCTGTCTACACAAAACACATATCTCCACACCACCCACCCTTCAAAACAAGCATATACACACATACTCACAAGCACACACACAGACACACACACACAAGAATCAGGGAACAGAAATCAAGTTCAGAAAGATACTTTAAAAGAACTGAGGGAAAAATGATAGCAATAAAAATGGTGTGAGAAAAAGGTAAGAGGCTTAGAGGATAGATACAGGAGATCCAGTGTATATTTCAAAAGAATTTCAAAAGAAAATCAGTATTCAATAAACATGTAAATAATATAAGAAAAAAAATCTACCAGTAAAAGAAAGAAGTGAATTTGCAAATTTGAAGGGATTTTTTCTCAGCAGAATTCAAGCTAGAATACCTATTTCTAGAGCCACCTTGGCAAAACTTTTGAATTGTAAGGATTAAAAAAATTAAAAGCCAGTAACCATAAAAACAGGAAAAACTAAAGCAACTGACCTACAAAAAATTAAGTGGTGGGCCATAAAAACTAAGGGGAGAAGGAAGAAAGTATAAGAATTTCTCATCTTACACTGGGTATATAACAAAGCACTTTTACTATTTATAATTAGAGAAACACAAACTCAGAGAAGTTTTCCACTTAAAGGTAGTAATAAATAGATTAAAAAGTGGTGCATACCTTCCAAGTCAAAAGAGGAAACAAATGTCATGAGAGAAAAATGGAAGGATAAAAGCAAAAGATGGGAGAAATGATGCAAAAATATCAGAATGGCATCAGATTGCTCCCCTATAATACCAAAACCCAGAAAAAAAGTGGAATAGCGGTACAAATTAAGAAGAAAGACTGCAACTCAAGGTTTCTCTATCCAGCCTACATATCATTCACTTGTTAGGATCAAAGAATGCTATTTAACAATAGCTAGATTAGATGAGAGAGAGAGAGAGACAGAGACGGATGTTTGGTTGTTAATATAGGGGTATATTCATGTAGGGATGTTGCTGTAGGGAGAGGGGAGCAGGAAAGAAAAAACTAGACAGCATCTTTTTAAAAACCATGTATGCAATTATACTTATTTATTAATGCAAACTATATTTGTGCACATGTATAAATTAACATATAGAACCCTCAATCAAAGAATACTTTCTAGAAAGCAATTTCTAAAATTGCCTCAAGAAATAGAAAATATGAATAGATCAATGATCAAGAAGTAAGCTGAAAGATAGTTTAGAAGAATTACCTAGAAAGAAGGCCTTAAAACTCAAAAAGCTTAAATTATAAAAATTCCAGAAAACATCGAGGAGATTAGCGCAGCAACCTTGTGACAAACAGATACAAAAAATACTAACTAAACAGAAATAATTATAAATCAGAATTCTTCAAATTAAAAACTTTAGCTCATCAAAAGTCACTATTAAGAAAATGAAAAAGACAAGCCACAGGTAGGGAATAAATACAGATATCTAAGAAAGGACTTATATCCAGAATACGGTCATATGTCAGCTTAAAGACAAGGATACGTTCTGAGAAATGACTCATTAGACGATTTCATCATTGTGAAAACATCGTAGCCTACTTACACAAACCTAGATGGTATAGCTTACTACACACCTAGGCTAGATGGTATTAATCTCATGGGACAACCACCATATATATATATATATGTACACATATATATAGTCTGTGACTGACTGAAATGTCATTATGTGGCAGATGACTATATATAAAAGAGAGCAACAAATCAATGATAATAAAAAAATATAAATGAATGGGCAAAGACTTGAAAAGACACTTCACAAAAGAGGATGAATGAACCTTCAACAAGCATATGAAAGGTGATCAGTATCATTAGTCATCGGAGAAATGCAAATTAAAACCACAATGAAATTTTGCTTCACACCCACCAGAATGACAAAAAGACTGATAACACCAAGAGTTAGGGATGATGTGTAACAACTGTCATTCTTACCCATCGCTGGTAGAAATGTAAAATGGTAGAATCGCTTTGGAAAATGTTTGGTAGTTTCTTATAAAGCCTCACTTATGAACCAGTAACTATACTTTTAGGTATATACAAAGGAGAAATGAAAGTGTATGTCTACAAAAATGGCTGAACACAAATCTACACAACTGCTTTATTCACAACAGACAAAACACAGTAATGTCCAAATGTCCATTAACTCATAAATGGACAAAACAATAGTAACATATCCATATAATGGAACACTACTCAGTAATAAAAAGAGATGATTACTAATGTAAGTAATAACATGGATCAAACTCAAAACCATTATATTGAGTGAAAAAAGCCAGACGCAAGAGGCAACATACTGAATAATCTCATTCATACAATGTTCAAGGATGGGCTGGAAAATGACATAAGGGAACTCTGGGGTGACAGAAATGTTCTATTGGAATATGTAAGAATGTTTTCATTTGTCTAAGCTCATCAAATATTATATTTAAGATTGGAACATTTTTCTGTATTTAAATTATATCTCAATAAAACTGAGTTTAAGAAAAAGATCACATATAAAAAATATAAAATAAAACTGGCATATAATATTAATGCTAGAAGAAAACAGAGAAAATTGAATCTACAAAAATTGAAGTGACAAAATTAACAATAATTTTAGCTTTCATTTATTAAGTGCCTTCCATGTACCACGTGCTGTCCTATGCTCCTTTCAACATGATCTCTTTTAATCCGAATAATGACAACGACACTGTTAGTTCTGCACCCCACACTTCCCACCAGAATTCTAATTTGTACATGTCCCCAGCCTTTTCTCACAGAGCCATGAGCTTTAGGGGATCCTGATTTCATCTTCACTCCCACTAGGTGGCCCAGGGGCTATCTGATTCTCCTTGACAATGACTGGTTCAGGAATGGCCAAGTGATCAATTCTGACCAATGAGATACAAAGGAAAATCTAGGGAGATGCTTCTGGGAAACTGTCTTCACTATAAGCAAGTCACATGAAATTATCATCTCTCTTTTCCTCTTGACATTGTCATGCTGGGATGCAATGTCTAGAATTTCTGCAGCCATCACGCCCTCTTGAAGCCACTGTGTAGTCATTTGCACCTAAAAACAGCCTAAGTGACAGAGTTATTACTAGTCCCCTTTACAAATGAAGAAATTGACACTCAGAGGTTTAACAACTTGCTTGAGGTGATACAGTAAGTAAGTGATAAAATCAGGATATGTCTCTGGATCTACCGTGCTCTGAAATTAACGTTCCCCAACACTCCTTATTGCCTCCACTCAAGTTTATGTTAGAGCTAACATAAACTTTATCTGTTCATAAAGCTTTATAAATCCCCATCCATTGTTTATTTTACTACATCATGGCATAAAATATTCTTGTTACTGCATTTGGGTAAGGTGGGATTAACTTGCAGCTGCTTTCCTTGTCTTTTCTTGGTGGCCCATCTCTTAACGTCCTCTCTTTGTATGATCAGCAAGCCTCAGGTTACACGTTCTTCTGGCAAATCTTTCTAGATCTCTGCAGACTGCATCAAGCATTCTCTCTTTTGTCCTCCTTACCTCAAATACCAGTCGGCCCCTAAGAGCTGCTGTCTCTTTTATTCCAGCGCATAGTGCCATGCCTGGTGCATCATAGATGATTAATGATAATAGAGAAGTTCTTGAGTGACTTATGGAAGGAAAGAAAAAAGGATGGAAGGAAGGAACAGAGACAGGGAGGGAGGGAGGAGGGGAGAAAGGATGGTAGATGTATCGCCCTATAGTCTAAGCCTACTGAAATCTCAAAAGGACACATTCAGATTACTATGCCCTCATCCTCTGAGTCTCAAAGCCATTTTAATCCTATTGCACTCACATTCTGCCTTGTCTTAAATTAATTGTGTACACCTACTTTCTTCCTAATCCATAAATTCCTTGGGTTTGGGATCTGTCATCTCCAGCGATGACCCACAGAACCTAGCATAGTGTCTTTCGCTTAATAAAAGCATATGAAATGCATGTATCCATTTAGAAGGATCTTGTCAGTGATGGGAGAGATCTGGAATAGTCAGCGTTTTAAGGATGGCATCTCTGAAATCTGGTGGGATTTGCTGAGCTCTATTCATGATTGAGCAGGGCTCTTGCACCTGTTGATTTGGTATCTCCATAACCTTTTTGAAATTGCTATACTCCTTAGCATCTGCACTTCAATATATAACACTTGTTTATGACAGATTTATGTCATTTACTGTTTAACAACTGCTAGTCTAGCCTCCTCAAAAGGGTTGCAAGTCTGCAATGAGACCCTGGAATACATGATCTCTGGCCCATGCTCTCTTTGAGAGTCTATTTCTATTCAAGAACTAAGACATGCATTTTCTTTTACTATGTCTACCAAGGTGCTTGGCACAGTAAACATGTGCCAATCATTTGAGTATTTGAAAGAGGAAGTAATGTGCGTGTTGTTACATCTTGACATTTTTAATGCCTCAGAAAAGTCATTCCGTAGTGATGAAAATTATGAAAGGGAAATGAGAATGACAATTTGTCCAATTTGGTTCATTGCATCAGTGTGAAGCAGAGATAAAAGAATATATGTATTACGATACAAATTCATGTATAATCCTCCAGTCAGCAAGAAAATAGCAGTTTTAAAAGTGTTAAAAAGTATTAAAAGCAGTATTATAAGGATAAATTTGACTAAAGAACAGATAATCTTGGTGGAATATCTGAACGTGGTAACATTTTTTTCCAGATCCCCAAGCTCCAGAAAATGGATAAACAGGGGGCAGGGGGTTGTCAAAAAACTATGTCTCACAGACCAGCTACCTGTTTTTTGTAAATAAAGATTTACTGAAACACAGACACACCCAGTTGTTTACATATTGTGTTGTTTACATAGTGTTGTTTACATATGTGGCTACTTTTGAGCTACAAGGGCAGAATTAAGTTGCTGCAGCAGAGACCATATGCCCCTCAAGCCTATATTTCCTACCTGGCCCTTTAAGAAAAAGGTGCCTATCAGTAATCTAAACTACATACAAGTATCAAATTATTCTGGGGGTTTTCCATCACAGTTAAGACAGATTCTAGAAGATGTGCAAGCGTTATGTTTGACATGATTAGGATTAATCGAAAACTTTTCACTAGCTTTGAGGGACAATTCTAAGGGTGTAGAGAGAGGAGGCAAAGCAAAAGCATTTATTGAATTACCCAAAATGGAAATTTGTCTTTAAAATGCCAAGCGGCCTGTTTTTCTCCATTAGGAAACAGTCGCTGATACATGTCCAGTATGGATTCATCGCAGCAGCAACATTCTAATTGCAGGCTGTGAAGAGTTCTAATTGAAATAAGATTAATGAAGAGCCAGGCTAGCCTCCCACAATATCACAATCTGCGTGAACGCTTAGCTTCTGAGTCATTTTCCTCCCCAAAATAACTCAGATTAAACAGCAACTTCTAAACTAATGGCAACGTTTCCGTCCAGATTTCTTTTTATATCTTGCATCATGTTCCAGGATACAGCACACGGAGCAGGACTCATCTTCTGCCATCAGCTAATGTTGTTAAATGTCAGGCACTTAATAAAGTTAAAGGGCAAGAAAGTTTTAAAGAATTTATTCCGCGTAGCAAGCAGCCCTTGAGAAGACTCAGGAAAACTCATTACTTTATCGACTGGATACGAAGGAGAAATTTTCTTACCAGGTTCTGAAAACACAACCCAATGCCCTTAGAAATTCCAACTCTCTTTGCAGGATGTCCCTATATGTATACGCATGCGTATTTGTTTTTGATTGTACATATGTATGTATTTAGGAATACGTATGAAATATAACAGTAAGCGTACTCTTGTATACACCAAATGTGGACTTTGCATAATAGCAAAGTGGGTTAAATTCATGTGTTTGGGAACTAGGGCACAATTCCTAAAAAGAGCTGTTGATAAGTTCCAGTTGCCCAAACAGGAGGTGCTCTCCATAGTGCCCGAGGTGGTGGGAGACAGCGGAGCCCGGCCCACTCTGCAAACTGGGATGAAGGGTCTGTCACTGGTGATTTCTCCGGGTCCTTCAGGGAGGGAAAGCCCTCAATTTGCCTTCTCCATTTACCACTGGACTCTGAGATGAAAAGATGAGATTGATCTCCTTTTATTGCCTCAACGTCCTCCTTAAGTATGTCGTGGGGGGGGGGGACTGTGGGAAATTGAGGAGAAAACAACAATTTGAAAATGCCATCTCAGAACATGAAAAATCAAATTTGCTAAGAAAAGCTGGTAGGACGTGTTGGCAATGCTGGGTCCTCTCCTCTTACTGAGTTTCCATTCTAAGACAGACATTAGAGCACTTGAGGACAGGTATGTCTAGTTAAATTTGATAACATTGTGGGGGCCCTCCTTGTTTTTAGTACCTACCATAGGACTGATATCTATTTGCTATCTTAAAATGAAAATTCCGCAAGGAAAGGACTTATTTTAATAAAGTATGTATAGTGAACACAACAGCAGTGACTGCCTACCCTTCGACTTTGGTAGCAAAGTTAAAAGAAAAAATACATACATACAAGGAGCTGTTTTAAAACCTCCAGAGCAAGGTGCCACAAGCCTGAGAAATTGTCTCCTCTGATCTCTCGGGTTTTAATGACTAGCTAGCAGCACTCAATTACAAACTGGTCATTAACAAGAAATCTAATTGCTATTAGCAGACAGGTAAACAACTCATATTGGCAAGACAAAGTGCAAAGAGGGCTATTTTATAGTATCAAGTGAGATGAAGGTTTCCTTAAGAAAACAAGAAATAATACAGCTGCATTTATACAAGGTATTGTCCGTCCTCTTTATCTACGTAAGATATAAGAATAGCTATACACAATGCTGCTGAACTATGATACCTTATGTTTTCTTAAGAACAGTGCGAGTACAGCTGCTAAATAAGCCACAAATCCCATTCTGTACAAATTAAATTTCTATCATCATTTCAGGCTTCAAAAATTTAAGCCACTGTGAGAAATTTGTCTTTTGACCAAAGGTGATCAGGAGTTTACTGATGATTATGTTAAAGTATAAATATATATATTTCTTAAATTATATTTGTTAAACATGTATTTATATATTACATAACTTTATTAAACCAGAAAAAAAGGAAGCTTTTTTTTTTTTAAACATATGGAGAAAATGTGAGTTTAAGATAACACAGTTTCAAATTCTTACCTTCTTTAAAAAGATCCCCATTGGTTCCTTTCACTAGAAGGCCAAAGCTAGTCTTTACCTATGGGGAGTCATCCAAGGTGATTTTGCAATACTTTATAGTTTATCAGTTAGTGCTTAAAAACACACACCCCTACAAAATCATCAAACGCTTTCCAGAATCGTTCCCTCTCTAGGTAGAAGAGTTACAGCTGTGAGTTTCACCTTGCAAAGAGAATTTTATCCTAAAAATCACTGGGAACTCTAGTAAAACAAAAAAGAGACTTATTATCGTAAGAACTTTCTTTCCCTACATATGAACCCCATATCATTGATGATCAAGTGGCAGGATAGACATACTTGGAAGTTCACTAATAATTTAAGACTTCTATGGCATTCTTATGAATTGTGAATGTTCAAAATTGAGTTTTAGTGAAGAAAATGGCAAATATTAAATTCTGTTATCAACGTCATGATCAGGTTTGGAAAAACTAATTTTTACCTAGAATTATTTTTAAAAATATAGACTTCTGTGGGCCAGCCCAGTTGCCAAATGGTTAAGTTCACACACTCTGCTTCAGTGGCCCAGGGTTTCACTGGTTCGGATCCTGGGCACGGACCTAGCACTACTCATCAAGCCACGCTGAGGCGGCATCCCACATAGCAAAGCCAGAAGGACCTACAACTGGAATATATAACTATATACTGGGGGCTCTGGGGAAAGGAAGAAGGAAAAAATTAAGATTGACAACAGATGTTAGCTAAGGTGCCAATCTTTAAAAAAAAAAAAAGTAGACTTCTGGGCCAGCCTCATGGCACAGTGGTTAAGTTCATGTGCACCGCTTTGGTGGCCTGGGGTTCATTGGTTTGGATCCCAGGTGTGGTCCTACACACCGCTCATCAAGCCATGCTGTGGCGGCATCCTACATACAAAAAATAGAGAAAGATTGCCACAGATGTTAGCTCAGTGACAATCTTTCTCAAGCAAATAAGAGGAAGACTGGCAACATATGTTAGCTCAGGGCCAGTCTTCCTTACCAAAAAAAAAAAAAAAAAATTGGACTTCTCATTATTAAAGAGGCTCTGAAAGGAACCATAAAAGTCACATAGTGCCAAAGCCATGTCAAATGTGTTCCTAGTAACTGTGTCTTCAATACTGTATATCTTCAGCCCAGAGGGAGAGGAGTGGACCAGATGACATTCACCCTAAACCTCAGTTAGAAAAGTGCACAGCCCCCCCCCCCCCCACCACACACGCGCACAATTTACCTCTTTCAGCATTTAATAGTCTGCATAATTAAGAAAATATATGATAATCACGTTCTTTCTTGTCTCCAGTCTAAGTCCCTGCCACTTGGCAAATTCATTTTCTTTTGTTTTCCTCTTTGGAGACAGAGAACAGCTGGTTGTCATCTTCCAAATACTGTAACAACCCTCATATACTCAAAGATAGTAATTAAGACACCCTCTCAGCCTTCTCTTTTGAGAAACTCAAATTCCTTTTTAACACAAATTATCAAAAAATTGCCACAGCCTTGGACATGAAAATTGTTATTGCATCGACTTTCTCTGTAAATCCCACTTGTTTCTGTGCATACTCTTTCTGCAGAAGCGAAAGCAGCAGCACACGGCCTTGATGAATCTGAGTTCCCACTGTCTGGCAATGTCCTTCTTACAACGTAACATCACTAGTCAACTCGAGTTCTCCATTAACCTCCCACATATACTTTGCAGTTCTCAGGTAAACTTGTGTGACTCCCACCTCTCAGTCACCTTGCACTCTCTGCCTCCACCTCCCCAGGTTCTAAAATAGGAAAACGTCACGAAGAGCAGGTTCTTTAGCAGCCATGACAAGAGCGCAGCTCCAAATATTACATCACAGAGGCGACTGAACCAGAAGTACCATTCTCAGCACGGCAAGTTTCCTCCATTGGGTATTAGCATGGTAATAAGATTTTAAAACAAACAAAATTTTTCTTTTAGCCATATCCATATACAAAAATAGCACTTGTTACACAGTGATATGAAAAAAACAGATTTACTGACTGATTTTAGGCAAATTATTTATCTCACATTTTCTTCATCTGTAAAATGGGAAGAACAACGACCACAGAGTTATGTTAAGGAATGAATGAAATAGTATGTTATGCACCACACTGCTGACAAAATTCCTTTCTCTAGCACTAGTGTGACATTTTCATCCTTTGGTGTAGTTTCCTTTATGCAAATACAGTAGATTAATGAATCAGTTCTCCTGGGTCACATATTTGTATTTAAAGATGGGCTTTCTGGAGTTTTACCCAAAAGAAAAAAGTGAGTCAAATGATAAGCATTCCAAGTAGCACATCAGACTTGTAGGACAATGTTTTGAGGCAGGAATACCCTAAATAAGGCAAGCCAATTCAGAGATGTGTGATTTCATCTCATATGCAAGGCATAAACATGGTTATTTAAAGACAAATATCCTCAATCTCAATAATCCTGAGTTGCTTATATCAAGATTTTCTCGGAGATACCAAACCATATATTTCACTTTGTATTATTTCACTGGTAAAGAGGATAACCCTAATCTTAGAAAGATCTGACGTGCCAATTTATGCAGACTATCGATCTAGAATATTAAGGCACCAATCTTTTACTTCATTTTGCTTTGAAGAAAGTAAGACAATTACTCTTGAGGATAGAATATTTCAAGTGTGAAAAAGTTGGAAGTATTTTTATTTTTCTTATATGACCGCAATTTAACTGTTCATAAATCCTCTCTCTTGCTCACTATACAACTTGAAAATAAGTTGAACATATAGAATAAGATCTACCCTCCAAAAGTATTTCAATAAATAATCATTTGAGAAGGGATTGATCATCTACTTACCTGGATTTAAGGAATGACTTTTAGAGTGTCATAATTTCAAGATTTACCTGTTTCTTAGAGTCCAGCGATAATGACTGATGGTCTGGCCAGTAATTAATTTCCCTTAAATCTAGGGATCGTAGAGAAGAGGTGGGAGGAAAAATGCTTCATGTAGGGAATAGTTATTTCTGTTAGAAAAAGAGAACAAAATTAATTTTCTAAGCAGCCAAGCTAAATGGCTCAATCAGCTGCCCGACAAACACTTCCTTACCTAGTATATAAGCCTCTCAAATGTCAACCAAAAGTCATCATTTACCTAGAAAGTTTCTCTTTTCTGTGTTTAGAATAAAGCTACCTGACTATTACTATAACCCGAAATGTATAGGTGTGGATGTGTGTGTCTGTGAGCATGTGTGTGTGTGATGTTTGTGAGGTGAGGGTGTGTGGAAGGATTATACATATTTAAAACTACTTCTGCTCTTCTTAAATGGCAATCTTAACTTGCTACTTGGTGATTCATTTTATAAGGTGATTCATTCTCACCCACAGATACATTTCTATTTTTGAAAAGAAATACGCCAATATGCCAGTAGTGCTTAAACAAGCTGTGTTTTATTTACGAAATATTCTACCCCAATAGGGCCATTGTGGGCCATCAACTTAACAGCAAACTCTGGTAATAAATGAATACTAAGGGTACAAAAATCTTGATGTGAATGAGTGAACTAGGAGCATATCCCCTAAGTATTTCAGTAACATGCTACCATTCTCATCGGTAACTGTTACTCCATTCCAAAAATTTTTTAAAAAGGAGATAATTTGTTATTTGATGAAAGTTTAATCAATGTTCAATAGAACCCTGCATTTGCAAGGGTTGAAATTTTCCTCCAGAAAAATACGAGTCCCTTACATCCATGAACTCCTTGGCCTCCCCAGAACTGTGTGCGGAGGAGACAGACAACCAGGAGCCCATACGACAGCTAGACAAGATTGGCAGTAGTACACCATGCCATCAACCATGAATCTGAATTCATTTACAGTCTGAATGTATAAATTCCACAAAATTTATTGAAATAGTAACCTACATTGTATATTCAATGATTATGAAATTCTTACATTCTTATCCCTCTTCCACATGTACACACACATGTATATGTGTGTACATGATAATTATACCAGTAAAATGGTTCTGAATTTTTAATTTTCTTTGAATGTTTAGGATGTCAGAAGGTCATACTCTTGAACCAGCAAAAGCAGGTAAAGAACAGTAGCAGATTTGTTAAAGAACTTCTATACCTCTACCCCCAACACTCCTCTAGGTCACAATTGGACCATATATTTTGTCTGGTCATCTGTTTCATTAATATTGTTTGAAGGCTCTAATTTTCTATACAGTTCTCTCTGCCATTCAACCCCTCCTTCATCTGGTTTGTACAATTTATTGATTTTTAAATATTTCATATAATTTAGTTATGATTTCAAAGGTTACTGTAGCAGGAAAAGTTGTTTTCAGTACTTCCAACATTATCCTCTGTGACTTACTTTAAAAATTAATTGTTTTAATGTCCTCACTCAATCAATATGCCATTTCTTCTTAGTCTTCTACTCTCTCAGGTTTTGCTTTCCTCACTAAGATTTTTTCTTCTCTTCCTATGACTCCTCAATTTCCACTTTTTATCCACCATGTTTCCTTGCTAAATATAGTCATTGGGCTATTAATAAAGCTTTGCTTTATATCTCAACTGAATCTTTCAGAATTACACATATATATTTCATTCATATTTTCATTCATTCCACAAACCATTAAAACATATCAGAGCTTTACTGGCCAGTAGGGAGACAAGTCACAAGTTTACTTATAAAGGAAGTTCATGAGTAATTTCTATCGATGTACATCAGCCACAGTCTACACAGCACTACTCCCTGAAGAACGGAACAGCCTCCCCCCAACACCCATGAAAATAACATCTTTTCCAATACTCTTTTCCAGAGAAAAGGAAGGAGACGGAAGACAGAAGAGAATCAGTCACTGTATGTCAGGTTAGTAGTGGAGCAAAATGACAGTATCAGACACTCTAGTGAAGAGGAGAAATCATGAACTCAATAATCAAGTGCTCATTGCTTGTTGGAGGAAAATGATTATCATGGGCCATGTCTCCAGCTGAAGGCTAAGAGACGTGTAAAATGTTGAGTTCCTTAAAGAGGTAGTATATACGCCCAAAAGCCAAGAGAACAAACCTTAACAGAAGTATACAGAATTAGTCAGCAATTTGCTCTGGAAATTGTTAATATAGAGGCAAAGGTAAATAGGAATCTTCCTAAACAAGAAAAGGAGAAAGAGGAGAACAAAGAGGAAAGTTCAGTCAGAAAAAGGTAAAAGTGGGTAAATAAGAGAAATTTTAAAGGACATGTTCTCAATAAGGAGAAGAAAATTAAAAATTCAGAACCATTTTACCAGTATAATCCACATACACACATACACGTGTGTGTATATGTGGAAGGGGGATACGAGTATAGGAATTTCATAATCATTGAGTACACAATGTGAGTTACTATTTCAATAAGTTTTGCGGAATTTCTACATTCAGACTGTACGTGAATTGAGATTCATGGCTTGATGGAGAGGTGAACTACTTCCAATATGTGACACTGAATTGCTTTTTAAATTCTTTTTTATATTCAGATAATTATGCAAAAATACATGAACACACAGGTAAAAGAAGTAAATTAGTGCATATAAGCAAATCCATCATGCCCCTGTTATTATACTGTACAGGCACAGACCTCACCACGAAGCATGTGTTCCATTCAGCAGAGCCTCAAATCCACAATCCTGAATTTTTCTAAGCAACATTTCTCACAAAGAGCTTTGATTTCTGCAAGAGTTAAATCAACCAAAGTGCTAAACTTGGAAGGGAATGGTGTACAGTTACAAAAATAAAGGGATAATTAGGTATAATATTCCAGAATAGTTAGAACTGTTTACTTCTTGCAGGCAACGGTTTTTCCAAATAAAAGCACAGGGGGAATTAATTGTTGTAAAATAAATACACAATCAAGCAAATAACATTTTATAATTCTGAAACAAGCATAGAATAGAAACTGTTTCAAAGATGCCTAATCCAGGGAACTGGCAACTGGAGGGAGATTTGTGAACTAGCAAACGTGATGATCTGGCAGTCAACTTCTCCAGTTCCCAGCCTTTGAATGCACGCTATAGAATGAGGGAAAAGTGCACAGGAAATTAAATATATGCAGTGTATGGAAAATTAAGCAGACGGAGGAATGAAGAAGGGGAGCGAGCGAACTAGCCTCCAGGGGAATAGGAAAGCAGGGGAACTGGCGAAGGGAGAGGAGAGGGAAACGAAAAACATCTGACTCTTCAGAAAATCTATTTACCTTCTTTGTTCAACATCTTCTATTGATCACCATCGGTGTTGGCAAGTAGCTGGAAGCTGCGATCCTGAATTGATATTTAATTAAAATCCAGTTCTATTTTAATAATACGGTAAACACATCACAATTCTGTATGTAAATGACATCAGCAGATGAAGGATAAAAGACGAGTCAAAGCTAAGTGCTAGGAAGTTTACAAAGAAGGCAAAGAGCGAATCATGCAGAGAAAAACAATAATTAAACTCTGCTTCCAATTTATGGTTATTGTGGCTTTTATTAAGATTCTGCTTTAGTCCAAACGTTATTTTCTTTCTGTCTTATTTGTCTTGCCAAGGAGGAAAATAAGCACAAACTGCATTTTACTTCTCTTATCCATAAAATAAGAGCCAAGTTCTACCCTCAGTAACTCATTCTCAACTCTCCACGGGCTGGATGATGTTCTTGATCATCACCTTTAACCTCCTCTGGGTAAAATTCTTTCCCCAAATTTTTACCCATGGTTACACTAAAAGAGCAGGTAATGGGAGTTATGTATATTTATCTAGGGAAAGATTTGGCACTTGAAATAGATTTCACTAGTCAACGCAGCCAACTTCTTTGAAAAACACTCAGGTTTCCAAGCATCCTAACAGATTCTACTTCACAGGTATGCTACATCTCCCTGGGAGCCACGGACATGCATGTATGTTCATACTCATGTATACAAGTGTGTATAAAACGAAAAAATGTTTATGAGATTTCTTTGTAATTTGGAAAGTGCTTTCCACTTTCAAAATTTTTTAATTATAATGGATATTCAGTGTCATAAATCTTTGTGCTTCACCCAGCAAGTGGGCTAAATTATGGTTCCTTAGTGGGCTGGAATAGGTAAAGCTATAACAAAGCTTCAGGCTCCCTAAGTAGGGGAGTGCCTTAATTAATTGGGTTGCTATCACAAAAATACCATAGACAAGGTGGCTTAAATAACAATCATGTATTTCTTGCAGTTCTGGAGGCTGAGAAGCTGAAGATCAAGGTGCTGGCAGATTGAGGCAGATTCCACGTCTGCTAAGGGCCCACTTCTTAGAGGGATGTCTTTTCATTGTGTCCTCACATGGTGGAAGGGGCGAGGGAGCCTTCTCGGGTCTCTTCTTATAAGGGCATTAATCCCACTCTTGAGGGCTCTGCCTCCCAAAAAACCCACCTCCAAACACCATCACATTAGGCGTTAGGGTTCAATATATGAATTTTGGGAGACACATCCAGTCCATGGCAGGAAGACTTACTAAGGACCACATTGTTTCTTCCTTTCCTAAGAATTGGACGAAGTTCTGATCTCATGAAATAGAATCACTGAAATTTCTGCTTCATTTCATCTTCCCATTGACCCATTGTGCCTCAGTTCCAGAGTGAGAAAATGGTCAGCAAAAGGAAGTATCAAATGGATAGCCTCCTATAGAATCAAGATTGAAAGGACAGATGGAAATGTCTCCCCATCAAGTTAGTGAAGGAGATGAAATGCAGGTTTCTTGAGTGAGCACAGCCAATCCATCTATCCCATGTGCACCTCCCCTGAGCCTCCCACCAGGAGGAGCAAAGACTCCGTAGGAACCTCCACTGGGCTTGTAGGGAGAGGAAGGAAAGCAGCCATCCCTCCCCTCCCCAGACTCCCACCCTTCCAGGAACACAGGGGCTAGTGCACTTGCGGGCACCATTATTCTATTCCAAAATAAACAAATCTTAGAAACCCAACACTGCTCCAGGTGATTCTCAGGGTGAGAGGAATCACCTGTATTATTTGCAGACGTCTTAGAGACGTGTGGAGCAAGCAACTGCATAGGCAGTAGCAAGAAGAAAGGCTCACTGTGCTTAGTTATTCTATTCTTGACATAGCTAAATATTCAGAAAGAATATCAAAGGGGCCAAAAGGGAGGATTTTCTTTTCTCCGAGACTAGCAGAAGTAAAGCAAAGCCAAGCCTACAACTCCTCAGCAGTGAGGCACACGCTAATTATTTGAATGGAAAGAGCTGTACCAACGCCAGAAACATAAAACAGGCAGAATAAATTCAAAGATTTGAGAAAAGGATGTGATTTGGCTAAGAGCTTATTTCTGCCTTTCTCTACTTTCAACCCACTTTAATTCGAGCAGCTCACATCTGGTGTTTTATGTGAAGTGAAGAGGAAAACCAAACTGATGCTGAGCAGCTCTAGGCTGGAAGCAAGGCCCATGCGCTCGTGAAGGTGGAGAAAATCAGAGAGGAGACCCACCTGCCAAGCTCCAGCCTTGAGAGCCCAGGATTTGTACAAGCACCTCCATTTCAGTTAGAGGGAATAGATAAAGAGGTAAAATTGTTAAGATATAGTCAACCAGAAGTAAAAACCATATTGAACCCACTATATTAGAATGCAATGACTTCATTGCTCGTATAAATAGCAAATTAGGATGCTACTTCCTATATTCTTTTAGACTATCCCTTACTTTTGAATTAAAAGTTATCGGTTTGTAAAAAAAAAAAAAAAAATTAACTTCTTAAGTCACAAAACTTGCAAGGTTTTAATTACAAAGTTAGAGTTGAGATATTCTAAATACTGCATAAGTCTGTAGGTCAAAACAAAGTCAACCACCAAGAAGTGTGGCCCACTGTACTCCCCACGTATGCTGTGTGTTAAAATGAGCTCTGATGGACTGTACTGTCAGCCTGACCTCACTCCCTGAGGGAGGTGGGTAACCCCACCAGAAACATACTCACTTCTGAGCCTCATTCAAACAGTGAGAATATATCCGACGTGTAAGGTTATTGCGAAGACTGAGAGACTAAAAGAGTCTAGAACTAGCCCAACACTGGCACAAACAGGCGCTGGGCAAATAACAGTGTCCTTTACTCTCTTTTGGCCTCATGGGTCTCCCCTAATGCTCAAAGCTGTCAGGCTAACAAAAGAACTGAGGAAAAAGACTATATTCCCAAGAACATTAAAAAAATCTGGGTGCATAATTTGAAAGACTAGATTGATGCACGGTCACCCCTCAGAAACTAAAAGGAGAATTTCCCTCCCAGGAAATCCCATCTCTACTAATCTTACTCAGAAGATTTCTTGCCAACATCTTGTGTTTCTCTGTCCAAGTTTTATTCCCATTCATAAACGAATACTTCAAAGTGATTTATCAGAAGCTCCTTAATTCAGAGCTGATATGATAGGCACGATAAATTTGTGAGGACTCCTGGGGTACTTCCCAGTTTAGCCCGGATGCTAGTCGAGATGCTTTTGTGAGTTAGCTCTCATTATTTTGTTCAATTCTCAGGGATCAGTCAGAGCTTCAGTTCTTATTGCCTATATTCCCTTTAGAGGAGTTCTGAGATATGTCAGATTGCTCTCTGTTTTCCCAAATTTCAAAAAAAAACACACAGAATTTTTGCTTTCTTTGGGATGTCGGTGTTGTATACACATTTGGTCCATCAGGGAAATGTTTCATACTGTGCACCATGGGGCTTTTGTATAAACGGAACAGCTGCTCTCATTTCCTGCCACAAGTCTGGATAGTATGTGGGGTTGTTGCCAAAAATGGAAGAGGATACTGTGGTCAAAAGAACAGTCACGGCATTGGCTGGGGGAGGAGAAAACATGGACCAAACTTCAAGCATGGGCAGGAGGGGTGAAGAGGCAGCTGGACTAAATTAGGTGTGCACATTCGGTGTGCTGGGGTACAGAGCATTGCAATAACTGCATGGTCTGGTGAAGGGGCACAAAAGAAGCAAATAAGCCCCAAAGGCAACATAATGAGGAGTAATTTGCATCCCGCATCAGTTAGTTAATTCACACTGGTAAGCCCATGAACAAAGGATAGGTACTACAGTATTTGCTTATGAAAAGGAAGCCACCAATTAAACACCTCTCCATAAAGACGCCATCAATGGCTGGACAATGTGCAAAATTACAGACCAAACTCTAGACGGACGACTTGCATCAATCACCAATTCAAAGCTGCACCTTTATTTTCTACTTTTGTTTCCCACCAAAAGCTTTGGAGTCTTAAGGAGTTTTCAATTCTTTAAGTCTGAAAATTACTTTTCCTTTGAAAAATAACAGCACCACAAAAACACATTCACTTTAGCAATTGTCTTTCATCCATTTTTTAATGACAGAAAAGCAGCCAGATATTACTGAAAGCACGACCACAACCCTAAGTGAATTAAACCAGCATAATTCAACAACATAGCACATACCCTGTGGCTACCAATGTGTGCATCTCTCTTTACAGCTCCATTACTTTGGACCTGAACTTCAGCCCTTTGAAAATGTCAGCACTACACAGGTTGTAGAGACAGTCAAATTCTTATCCTTGATTCATTAATATGATTGTAGTCGTTGAATTGGTTTGAACTCACATCCAAGGGCACTACGTCCGGGCACATTTTCCAAGGATAGAGACAGAAATAGAGTAGAGATGAAAGATAGACATAGAAATTGGAGATAGATGGTATTATAGATAAATGCAACACAAATCTTGTATTATCTCACATATCTATCACAGCAAAGGACTTTTTTAAAAGATCTTGAATATCTCTTTAATGATATATTTTTGGTACTCTCCTAAAGAAAATATTCCTAAAAACCTCTTTTAATTGCCTGATGATCTATACAGTGTACAAGATTGATTCTATTCTAGATTTAATATTTGTTTGGCATTACCTTTAGAAAACAGAATTGCTGAAAGGTGATTGTCAAGCCCTAAAATCAAGTGTAAACTCTTAGAGCTTGAAAGAGCAGACACAGATTTTCATTCTATTCATGGATATAAAAACTGCAGAGTACCATACATGGCTTTGCTCAGGTGTTAATTGTATAAAACAGAAATACAGAAATCGGGGGGGTGGGGGATCATCTGAACAACTATGAAGAAAAGAAGAGAGCAAAATGTCAACTCAGAAGGGAAAAAGGAAATTAAATACTTTGAAAAGATATATGTGATAGAAAGCTTAGAAATTGAAACTAAAATGTACAAGAAGGCAGATCATTTTTCCTGTCATTTTGAGTACTTCCTTGTCCTGACATATCACCAATGCTAGAAAAGCTATCTTACTGTATTTAAACTCCTCAAGTACATAAAAGTTTGAGAACTGATTGTTTAAAAATGAAACAAAAGTTAAGCAAAACTTTACCAAACGTTGAAAAGAAATTCCAGTCCAATTTAGAATACAACCTAATTCATGCCTGCTGATCTTTCCATTCCTGTTGGTGAGGTTCATCTGTGTCTCAGATTATGTCACTCTTTTTACTCACCACTTTTGCAATGAAATAAAAATAAATTCAATCTCAGCTTTCAAGAGCGATCCTTACGTTTCCGTCGCTTATATGAAAGCGACTCCCTCATGCCTGAGGCTTTTTGAGTTATGGGTCTTTCCCTTTCATAACAGAAACATAACTAAACTTCACAAGTGAGGCATTCTGAATTAAGAACGGGAAGATGGAGCTCCAGTTCCTCTTGGCAAAAGACCCTCCACGGGATGTTGGAAGAACCAACTCTGAATCACTCAAGATGCTGATTCCTCAGGAAGATAGGATTCCTTTTTCCCACAGAGCAGTTTGAGGATTAAGAAACCTAAGAAACTTCTGAGCATGGAAAACATACCCACATATGCACGCATGCATTTATGTATGAATGTATGCCTGTATAAACATATACACAGGTGTGTATATACAACACAAACTCTATATAATTTATATATGTATATAGATATAAATACATATACGTGCATTTACATGTGTGTTTCAATCATGGTGCTATATAAACTGGTTATATATGGCCTCATCCTGGGCCATATATAACCCATATAATCTTCTTCTTCATGACAGTCCTCCAAAGAGTTGAAGAGAGCTATCTTAATACGCTTATAATGGATCACATAACCTTATAATTATTTCTTGGGGATATCTAAGCTATCTCTTACTATATTCATTTATCAATTCAAGTGAAACAGAACTGTCACTCATCGTTTTTACTTGTTTTCACCTTTTCCCCCTGAATCTACTTGCCAGAAGCTCAGGAACAGAATAGATTCATCTTAGTAGTAACAGAAAATGTACAGAGTGGACTCGGTGTCAGATGGACTTGACATGAGGGTCCAAAGAGCAGCTCTGCCAGTTTTTCACCTATTTGCTCACGTATTACTTACTCACATCTCTATACTTCAGTGTCATCATCTTAGAAATTAGGATAAAAAATAGGGTTTCTGTAAAGATTATATGAATTTACATATTATAATTAGCAAACTGGCACATAATGACACAAAATTGTTCATTACTATATTATTTCTTAAGACAAGGATGACCCTGTTTTATCCCAAAGGTTTCATGAAATTAGACTTTTAGTTATATGTAAAAAGTAATAGACAATTGGGGCTGGTCCGGTGGCACAGTCGTTAAGTTTGTGCATTCTGTTTCGGTGCCCCAGGGTTCATGGCTTCAGATCCTGGGTTCAGACCTACACATCACCCATCAAGCCATGCTGTGGCAGTATCCCATATGCAAAGTAGAGGAAGATTGGCACAGATGTTAGCTCAGGGACAATCTTCCTCAAGTAAAAGAGAAGGATTGGCAACAGATGTTAGCTCAGGGCCAATCTTCCTCACCAAAAAAAAAAAAAAAAAGTAATAGACAAGTCACTTATTTGGTCCATGATGTTCATTGTGTGGCATGGGACAAGTCTAAAAATTTATGATATGGAAGATGTCTACAGAGTCATTTCTGTATACTAAACCATAATAAATCTAGGAGTATTTTCAACTCTAACTTTGGGTAAAATTCATTGTAGAAAATATGGTTATTCCTTACTAAATATACCATGTGCCCCTCCATATTTCCCAGCTTCCCTTGTTTGGGGCCATGTAATTATTTCTTGCCAGTGGTTAATAATCAGATATATCATTTCTGGTCCAAGTGCTTTAAGAGCAGTTTCAGTTCTCCAAACTCTCTCTTTCCCAGGCCTAGGGTAATGAACGTGTTATGTGGAAAGAACAGAGCCAGAGGATGGAAACAGTCTGGATTCCTCAGCTATGGTCCGAGATTTCAACACCCCTCTCTCAATAATTGAGAGAACAAGTAGACAGAAAATCATTAAAAATAAAAAATGCTTGAAAAACACTATCAATCAACCTGACCTAATAACCCTACCTAACAACAGCAAAATATACATTCCTTTAATATATATGGAATACTGACAAGCTAGACCATCCTGTGGGCCATAAAAGAAGTCTAATTGATTTGAAAAGTGTACAAACCTCATATGTTCTTTAATGACAACAGAATTAAATTAGAAATCAATAATCAATCAATATGTGGCCAGGCCCTAAATATTTAGAAACTAAGTAATATATTTCTAAATAACCAATGGGTAAAAAATAAAATGATAAAGTATTTTGAAGTGAATTCAAATGAATACAAAATTTTGAACTGAATATCAAAATTTGGGGATGCAGCCAAAGTACAACTTAAATGTCTCTAATATTTATTTATAAGCATTGAATAACTATACTACAATAGAAAAAGGTCTCAAATCAATGACCTCAATTTTTACCTTAAAAAACTCAAAAAAAGAGCAAATTAAAACAAAGAAAAATTAATAAGGTTCAGCGCAGAAATCAATGAAATAGCGGAAAAGCAACAAAGAGAAAAAAACAAAATGTGGTTATTTGAGATCTATAAAATTGATATATACCTAAACAGACTGATCAGAAATGAAAGCTGGAAGACATAAATTACCAATATGAAATGTGAGAGAAGTAGCAAAGCTATGTATTCTAAAGGCATTTAAAGAAAAAAAATGATGACATTCCATATAAAATGTAAAAACTGCCTGAAAGACATAAACTACTGAAGCTCACTAGAGAAGAAATAGATAACCTGAATAGCCCTATCTTTTTTTTAAAACTTGAATTTTAAGTTAAAAAGCTCCCCACACAGAAAACTCCAGGCCCATATGGCTTCCCTAGTGAATTCTAGCTAATGTTTAAGAAATAATACTAATTTTATATAAACTTATAGAAAAATAGAGGAAGAGGAAACAATTCCTAATTCATTCTATGAGGCCAGCATATTCTGGTACCAAAACTGGACAAAAACATTAAAAGAAAACTATAGAACTATAACTCTCATGAATATATATACAAACATTACTTTTAAGAAGATGAAATCTTGTCATTTGCAACAACATGGATGGACCTTGACGGTATTATGCTAAGTGAAATAAGAGATGGAGAAAGTCAAATACGATATGATCTCACTCATAAACAGAAGATAAAAACAACAAACAAAGACACAGAGACAGAGATTGGATTGGTGGTTACCAGAGACGAAGGAGGGAGGGAGAAGGGCGAAAGAGGTGATTAGGCACACGTGTATAGGGATGGATTATCATTAGTCTTTGCGTGGTGAACATGATGTAACCTATACAGAAACTGAAATACAATGATGTACACCTGAAATTTATATAACGTTATAAACTAACGTTACCTCAACGAAAAAGATTTATTGGATGAATGAATAAATTCTGTAATAAAAAATAAAATAAAATAAAATTTTAGGAAATCTAATCCAAAAATACATAGAAAAGATAATACATCACAACCAAGTGGAGTTTATCCCAGGAATGGAAGATCAGTTGAATATTCTAAGACTAATCAATATAATTGAACATATTAACAAACTAAAAGTGAAAAAGGATATGATCACCTCAATAAATACAAAAAAATGAATTTGACAAGATCCAATATACCTTTCTAATTAAAAACTCTTGGCAAACTAGAAACAGAAGAGAACAGAAGGAATCCTCCCCAAACCTACAGCTAACAGTACACTTAATGGTGAAAGCATAAGCAATTTCCCTCTCAGAACACCAAGAAGACAAAGATGTTCACTCAGCACATCCACTCAAACCTGCACTGAACATTCTAGCTAGTACAGTGAGGCAAGTAAAAGAAATAAAAAAATCCATATTGGAAAGGAAGAAGTGAAGTGGCTTTATTTGAAGACAATATGACCACCCATGGAAAAAATTCTATGATCTCTATCAAAAATGTACTAGAACTAATAAGTTGACAAATTTATAAGATACAAGATCAACATAGAAGAATCAATTGCATTTCTATAGTCTAGCAACAATCAGACGGTGAAGTTATTAAAAGATCCATTTACAATAGCATCAAACAGTATTAAATTTACAGGGCAAAATCTGACAAAAAATGTACAAAACCTATACACTGAAAACTACAAAGCATTCCTTAGAGAAATTAAAGAACATCTTTATAAAGAGAGAGAGAAACCATGTTCATGGATCAGAATATTCATTATAGTTAAGATACCATTTATCCCCAGTTGATCTAGAGATTCAATGCAATCTCAATCAAAATTGAGTAGCCTTTTCCATAGGAACTGACAACCTGATTTTAAAATTCATATGGAATTATAAAGGACTTAAAACAGCCAAAACATCTCTGAAGGAAAATATGAAAATTCTGCAGAAGAGAACAGATCTTCAAAGCCAATTCAATGAAGAAAGAACAGTTTTTTCAACAAACGGTGCTGGAACAACTGGATAATCATATGCCAAAAAAAAAAAAGAACTCTGATCTATACAAAAATTAACCCTCAAAATGAGTCACATATCTAATTGTAAAACCTAAAGCTATAAAATTTCTCGTAGAAAAAATAGTAAAAAATCTGAGATCTTTGGTTAAGTGAAGTTTGCTTTCAACACCAAAAGCACAATCCATAAAATTAATAAATGATAAAATTGATCATTTCATTAAGTTAAGAAATTCCTCTCTTTGAAAGGCACTATTGAAAAAAAGAAAAGACAAACCACAGACTGCGACAAAATATTTGCAAACATTATGTAATGAAGGACTAGTATTTCCAAACTCAATAAAAAAAATCTTAAAAAAAATCCACAAGAGCAAAAGATTTGAATAGATAATTCATGAGGAGAACATACAAATAGTAAATAAGTACATGAAAATATTCCTAACGTCAATCAATGGAGTGCCAAGCCGTATTGGAATCTGAAGCAAAAGGAAAAATCAGCAATTTTAATATTGTCTCTACTTAAAAGTTTGATACTTTGTTCATTGTGGTTATTTTGCAGTATTTTTTATTTTAAAAAATACTGTACTAAAGTAGTATTTATCTTGATTCTTGGCACCTCCTCAAATTTTGTGCCCAAGGTGAGTGTCTCACTCATTTTATCATATTATTGACTCTGCTTCCTGTCATTAGTAATTAGATAAAAATCACAATTAAATACATCTACGCACTTATTAGAATGTCTAAGCTTAAAATAAGATTGATCATTCCTAGTGTTGGTGAAGACGTGGAACTCTCATCCACTGGAGATGGGAATGTAAAATGGTACAACCACTTGGAAAAGCAGTTTGGCAGTTTCTTAAAAAATTAAACATACTACTACATATGACCAAATTGTTCCACTCTTAGATATTTATGCAAGAGAAATGAAAGCATATTTCCATAGAAAGACTTGTCCATGAATGTTAACGGCTTTATTTGCAATAGCCAAAAACAAGAAACAACCTAAAAGTCCATCGACAGGTATAGAGATTAACAAGCTGTAGTGTATCCATACAATGTATACCAATCAGCAATAAAAAGGAATAAACTACCGATCCACGCAAAAACAGGGACAAGTCTCAAAACAATTATGTCTGTGAAGGAAACCAGAAAAAAAAAAAAAAGAGTGCCTACTATATGATTCCATTGACATAAAGTTTTAGGAAATGCAAACTAATTTATAGTGATGGAAAGCATATCAGTGATCGCCTGGGGGCAGGCAGGGGGAGCTGCAGGGAGTGGCAGTAGGACGGGATTACAAAGGAGCACAAAGAAATTTGGAGTGGGCATGATATACGCCCTGTCTTGATTGTGGTCATGGTTTTATAAGTCAGAGCGTCTGCCAAAACTTATGGAATTGGACATTTAAAATCTGTACAATTTATTGTAGGTCAATTATACCTTAATAAAGCTGTTTAAGAAACATATGGATGTACAAGAAAGAAGTCATGTCTTACTCTATTGTTTGGTAGATAGCATTTCAAAATGCCAAGGAAACAGCGAGAAGAATTCAGTGTTTGCCTCTGGGGAGTACAACTGGAGTTCAAAGTAAAGAAGAGACTGCTACTTTCCATTATAAGCCTTTCATATTTTTTGCTTTCAAAACTATCTATACATAATGCATCATTTTGATAAAAATAACTGTTTAAAAGGGAAAACGCAAGAGGAATTCTGATGCACTCTAAAGATTAAAAATCACAAGAATGTCCATAACAAAACCAATAAATACTAGATAGCAGTGTGGAAAAGAAATGAAAGTACATTGTTTTATTCTCAGGGCCACTGATTATTGTCCCCATTGTTTATCTAGAATTCTCCAGATATTAAAGGAACATTATTCTTTTTTTCCCCACAAATAATAATTACTGAAATATTAAGAAATCATCACCATCCCCCAAAGAATTTACAATATATTGTTGGAAAAGCCATGTTTTTATGTCTCCTGGGAGGTTCCCAAATATAAGAAATACTTTATCACTTTACTTTGGTGGATCATGCAGTATTCTAACATCCTAAGAAGAAAGAAGTAACCTCAGAGTAGACAAAAATGATAGCGTGTTATTAAAACTAAATAAGACTAGTTGACAACACTCATCAGTGGTGACCTCTAAAATTTGGCTTGTCACCATCCTATATATCAGAGAGATGTACAATCATGGCCAACTCATTTAGTTTCTTTGAGCCTTACTTTCTCAAATATAAAAGGGACAAGCTAGACTCATTCTCCAAATCTCTAGGCTTTAGATATAATATTTAATTCTATGATATGATGACTAAACTCCATACTTTATTAAATCTAAAATGTCATTGATTGTAAGATGTACTATTACTTACCACAAGGAAAATTGGCAATTAAACTGTTTTCCTGTTCTTTAGGATTTTTATTTAAAATTTATTTATAAAGTCTTTTCACACTTTAGATACAGCTTTTTCTTTTCACATAGCATTCTTGTTAAACTAAAAAGGAAAGCGTAAATGAAATTTGTTTAGGTATTTGCCACACTTGTGTGCAGAAACTGACTTCTGAACCACTTTTTACTTAGACAAGAACATGGTATATAGCATTTCTTAAATGCTTCGCTATTGTCTCCAAGATTTTCTTCCAAGCTACTTGGACGCCTTAGTCAAGATTCCACGTGTGCCTTCTTGGAAAGGCTTCAGACTAACCACCTCATATTCCTTTCTCAACCAGTCCTTAAATGATATGCTGAGTGACATGTCAAGGGGTTGCACTTTTCCAGTCATGCCACTAAGTTCAAGAACGCACAGTGATGACAGCTATGGCAAAACTGCCCCCGTGCATCAGCAGGCAGAAGATACTCTTGATTTCAGAGAAGTTAAAACGTGGGGGGGAGAAAAACACATTCATCTTAGAATCAACGAAATACAAGAATAACAATGAGGAATCAGAGAAATACATAAATGACTAACCTGCTACTTTATAGCAGCTGTACTAATTCAATTCACAAACGCTCCATTCCCATACCCAGAAACCTACTCAGTCTCTGTCTCCCCGACTCAGCGCGTCTCCAGCACGCACGCACGCACGCACATACGCACACAACTACGCGCGGGAGCGCACCTGAAATATACCGGGAATGCCCTAAACTTTGCAAGACACCTTTCTCAAACTAAACAGTTCATTTCATCAGGGCATTAATGCTTACAATTAGACATTAAGTCATTGAACTGTGATTGTGCTGTGTGCAAGGAAAAATTTAGAAGGACGATCATATACACCGTAATTTCCGGCGTGCATGCCTCTTACGTATACTCAGGTGTTAACGTTTAAATACACGATTTCTATTTCTCTCATCATACTGATATTAAGATTCTCTCAAGAGTGAGTTACCTCTAATGGGAAAATTGTCTCTTGATTTCTGCTTCCCAGTGGTCTCTGTCTTTTGCCTAGCCAGCTGGTTTTAATCATTTCTCATTCCTTGAACGGACGTTGGTTCCTTGCAGGAGGCAATAAGTCCTGTTTCCTTTAAGAATTAGAAAAGCAAGGCATTGCAGGGTTTTTAGTATTATTGGGGGCGGGGGGCGCTGTAAATAGAAAATAAATGTACATCACTTTTACTGAAAATGAATAGGCAGGAAAAAATACCCAGATGATCAGTAAGAAAATATGTATTTACTTTTGCTTGCTCAAGCTTGGGAATGAGTGCAGAAGCAAGCTAGCTCTGGGACCAATTTCTCTCTGCCCTTGCTGCCCTGCAAATGACATTCTTACCAGACCATTAAGAAAACTGTTATAACTTCTAGTGAGACCACCTGCTAGGTCTCAGTGCTGGGACGATTACATCTATCGAAAATAATGACCCATAACTAGAATAAAACACATTAATAACGTCACATTTACCCGGGATAATGCATTTCACCAGTTTATATTGCAAAGACCAAGTTAATCAGTGAAAGCATTACCAAAAAACGAGAGCAACTAACAGGCACAGAGTAGATAATGAATATAAAAGCAGAACGTTCAGGCTAATTTTTTTTTTTCCTTTAAAACTGAGAAGATGTGTAATGGGCAGTAATGGATGGAGGAGTAGTTTGGAAATGGGCAATCCTACTTTCTGTCTGTGGACTCATATGCTGAAGGAGACCTGGAAGCACCTTCCTCTGGACATAAGAGAAAACAGGAGGCTGTGAGGTTTAATGGAAAGAGCTCTGGATTAGGACTTAGAAGAGCATAGGTCTTACTCCAGCTGTGCTGTTAATGAGCTGTGTGACCTTGGGCAATTCACTTCACCTCTCTGAGCCTCAATTTCTTATCTGCAAAATGAACAGCTTACACTAGGTGATCTCTGAAATCCCCTCCAATTCTTGTATGTTGTGATTTGAAGCAGATTGTCAACCTGACTGAGAATGCTGTGAAATGTCATAAAAATGCCAAAAAAACTTTGGAGCTCCATGCTCCTTAGAACTGCAGGCAGAAAGGATCAGATTGCAATGGCTTTTAGGAGATTGCTTTGACACAGTGGCCCAGGGCCCTGGTAAACTCAGGGACTTTGGAGAAGTGCTGCATCAGGACTAGAGTAAGGCAAGCCTGTGGTTCTTCTATCATTTACGTTTTTAGACAAGTGCTTGGGTTGATCGTGGTTTATTTCAGGAATTTCAAGATCTATAGTAACAGGAAAAAACTAGTCATAAATAAAACAGATTATACAGGCTAAATAAACCCAATTAAGATATATAACATACCTAAACGTCCAGCCTTACAATTCAATATTTTTAGAAGTTAAAAGAATATGAGAGTAGGAAATTAGTTAAATGTCTTGAAGTTTTCAATCTTTCTCATAATTTTCTGCTTTGTTTCTATGACTGAGCACTTGTGATTGAATAAACACATTTCCCAACTCACCACAACAGCATTTCCACTGGGACTTAGTGACTAGAAGCCATCGTGGGAAAATGTGTATAATGAAACGAGAAGCTCTAAAGGTCCCAGGACCAATGCCTAGTGCGGGTCTTGTCTCCCACATCTGGGTTTGCAGATGCTCCATTCTTATGACTGTTGTCAGTATTTTGGAGGAAAAAAAGCCATAGTGACCTTTTCATTTTAATCAAGACACAAAATGTTGAGTTGATTTTGAGGAAAAGGCAGAAGTGGGTACAGTACCTGCTGGCATTTTACATGCAGAGCCCCACTGACATCTGCACGTCAAACCCTCAGGGACACAAAAACTCTAATCTTGCTACATAATGCTGTCCCATTTTAGCCTCACATTATTACTTGAATCGAATTTTAAATTAGTCTCCCTAAAGAACAAATTGCCAAGAGTTTAATTTTCCTTTTCCAACAGATCCCACGGCAAGGACCAGCCACCTGAAGCCAACAGAGTTGTATGTTTTGTCGAAATGCAAGTGAAATGAAATATTAAAATCAACTAATTCTCACTCAGAAGAAATGTACAACCCACTTCTACTAACAGTCTTCGGTCAAGCCAGATTTTAGCCAAACATGATCAGAAATGGTCCTTAATACAAGCATCCTCCTTCTTACCCCGAAATAAAATAGAGAAGATAATAGAAAGGCTGATAGCTTCTTGTAATGAAGGCACAAGTGATCGAAAAAAAGATGTAAAAATTAATGATATCTAGCTGACATTATTTAAATAGACAACGGCTCTATCAATAAAAAAAAGCCCTAACAAATGTGTTTCATGACAGAAATATATTAACCACTTTTCATCATCTGGAACCTTCATAAATCAATAAGAGATAATATTTACTCTATCCTGCTGGGGAGGCTTTTTGTATTTCTAATGGAATTCGTTTAATTCTGGTTGCCATAGTTACAACAGAGTTCTAGAATGAGTTTTGTTTCATCATAATTGCTGCATGTTAGTATATAAACAGCTGAACTCTACCTTCAACCAGCAGCATTCACTCGTGAATAAAGAAAATCCCTTATCATAAAGTAATTGAACTAGAATTCAAAATATACCATTGAGCTCTTGCTCTCCTCAGAGAGTTGGCAAATATTTCTCAAACTTTTTTTTAGCATACTTATCTCTGAAAGGCACCTCAATAGTACAAGAAGAATTTAGAAGATTAAAAATGTTTAAAGTGATGCAGAGATTTACAGAATTTAAAATAGTTTATTGTTGGTCTGTTCCATAAATCACAGGGAAGAATTTGACCTTCAGGCAATTGACCTGTCTTTTTACCAAATACCTGTCAGTTCATGTAGATATTAAATTTGAAATGTGTTATTTCCCAGCCAATTCAATGACAATTGGTTCAAATCTGACCTATCTTTTTACCAAATACCTGTCAGTTCGTGTAGATATTAAATTTGAAATGTGTTCATCCCCAGCCAATTCAGTGCCAGTTGGTTCGAAAACAGTTTATCCAATTAAAAAAACACAAGCCAGAATAATTATTGTTAAGCCTGATATGTTTTTAGCATTAATTTCAAAGGCCACAAGGTAAAAGAAAGAAAAGGAAAACATGTATCTTCTTGTTACTTCTTTAAGGTAGCAAATATCCAGAAAACGTAGAAGCAAAAAGAACTGAATGCCACGACTTGCGAAACAGGGTATTTAGAAATCACAAAGAATAATATTTGTGCCCCGAGAAAAACTCAAACAAAATTTTCATAAACCAAAGTCCAACAATTTATACCAGTAGCAGTTAAAATGTCAGTTGAGTTAAAGATAGAATTCTTTAAATTTTGAAAAATAAAAAACTTCTGTTTATCACTCAATCTTTTCAAATCTGTATTTGTCTACAATGCCGCCTGTGAAATCCAAAAGGAGAACATGTCATGAGAACATGGAAGGACAAGAAACTTCAACTAAAATTGTCTTTTCCCATATGGCAGCTTAAGACAAATAGTCTTAAGCACATTATTTTGAGAGATCTACAATTCTTTTAAAAACTGAAGATACCTCAAGTTATTCTAGAAATGAAAAGTGAAAAGAAGTGCTTTTGCTTATTCACCTTTTACTTTTCCTATTAGAGGTCACCATTCAGTGTATTCCATTTGAAACTCTTTTTATTCTATATGTGTAATATTTATTGTTTAAGGGGGAACCATTTTCTTATATATGTTAGATTTGAATCGTGACCATTTGCCTGAAATTTTATTGAAATATGTGGTTTTGAACATGAACAAGACAGTGTGTTAATGATTCAAGAGATGCAAAGATAAATAAGACAGTTCTTGCCCAAAGGAACATACACTAGAAGAACTTAGAAGAAGAATGGGGAGAAGTGTTAAGATAAATAATACTGGACAGTTACATAATCTGGCCTCTGTATGAATGTGATTGGTGATCTAGTGGTTAAGATTCAGTGCTCTGACCGCCATAGCCTGGGTTGTTTCCTGGTCAGGGGAACCACACCACCGATCTGTAAGTTGTCATACTGTGGTGGCTGCATGTTGCTGTGATCCCAAAAGCTATGCCCCTGGTATTTCAAATACCAGCAGGGTCACCCATGGTGGACAGTTTTAAGTGGAGCTTCCAGACTAAGACAGACTAGAAAGAAGGACCTGGCCACCCACTTCCAATAAAATTGGCCATGAAAACCCTATGAATAGCAGCTGAGCAGTCTGATACAGCACCATCGGATGAGAGATAGGCACAAAAAGACCGGGCACCATTCTGCTGTGCTGTACACAGGGTTGCTAGGAGTCAGAATTGACTCAATTGCACTAACAACAAATGAATGTGGTAAAGGAAGGGAGAACAGAGGGCTATGTCAGTCAACGCAGCAAAGAGATATGCCCTTGGCAGGATCAGAAAAGGCCTCAAGAAGGCAGTGGTATTTGAGCTGAGTGTCCTGTTAAAGGCAGCTCAACAGGCTAACATTAGTGAGGCATATTTTGATAGTCTAGAAGGGGAAAAGTACTACCAAAAATGAAAATGATGACCAACACAGTATATGTGAAAGTTCTTTCTAGAACCTTGTCAAACTTTTTATAGATGTTGGTATAGGCAAATGCAGATTTAGAAGTACATGTTGGAGTTTTTAAAAGGCCACACAACAGTTGTGAAAAATCTAAAGCATTTTTGCAAATTGAGGATACAGCCTATTTCATCACACGGTAGGAGCCTAGGAAGAAATATCATATTGTTTGAGTGACGTGAGGCAGCAGCTGGTGGGACAAAGAGGGGGCGTTGGGGACAGCCTGCTTCGGTGTGAATACTTGCTCTGACGCTAACTAACTGAGTGAACCTGGAAAAGTTACTTAACATCTCCATGACTGTTTTCTTATCTAAAGTAGAATATTGAGTGCCTACTTCCTAAGTTGTCATGAGTATTAAATAAATTAACATGTATAAAACACTTCAACTAATGCCTGGCAAATGGCAAACGCTCAGTGTGTATTAGCTCTTATTTTTGTTATGTGGAGTAGGGCTGAAAATACTATAAATCAGATCCAGATTTTTTTGAAAATTTTATTTTCTTCCCTTTAAATTATCTTATCCTGCTCTGGATCATCTAAGAATTTCAATAATGGGGGGAAACTAAAGTAAATTAAACTTGCCAATTAAAGATAAGTTCAATTTAGAAGTCTCCTTTGAGTTTCTTTTTCCTCATTACAGTGCTTCTAGAATCTGGCTGCACTTTTTAATCATATGACGATTTCTTAAAAACACTAATACCCAGATCCCACCTCTAGAGATTTTAATTTAATTGGGCTTGGCCGTAAAGAGTTTTAAAAGCTTCCCAGGTGATCCCAATGTGCAGCCAAGGTTGAGAACCACTGATCCCATGGATGAATAATCTGCCAATTAGAAGTTCAAAATCCCTGTAAGAGCTGGTTCATCCCTCCTCACCAGGTGTTTCTCTTCTTCCTCCTCCTTCCTTCTCACACTGGTACAGGGGCAAATCAAGGATGCTCATCCCCATAGTGATGAGTCTCTGACTTGGGACTTCACGAGTCTCCCCTATCACTAGGTTGGTCTACTTTTATTCCTGGGAGGCCTACCTTGCTTCCCACTGAAGCGTGGATCCCATATGAGCCCTGACTGCCCTGGCTGGCTGTTAGCTCAGATAATACATCATCCCACCTGACCTTGGTTGGCACTTTGCTGGACATGCTGCTGAAGCATACCCTCCCACATGTGCCTCTGGCTGGGAGGTCCTGTGCTCTGTAGCCTCTTCATCCTGACACCTAAGCTCTCTGTTTGTCACTGGTCCTCTTGAACCCCCCACTCCACCCTCAACACCAGGCACATAGGAGCTAGGTCTCCTGCAAACCTGTGCAGGCCATAGGATTTGGGGTCCCTTTGCAGCTAAATGTATCCAGACCCTTTCCCTCTGCTCTTGCTCTTCTGCTGCCCCTGGACCACACTGAATGCAAAGGAGGGAATTGTCTGGGACTTTGGTCAGATTTCTATCATCTTGTGGCACAGACCTAGGAGCGAGGATTCTAGTCTCATACAAGGGACCAGGGAGCACCTGAGCCTAGTCTCTCCTCCTCCAGTGCACCTCATCCCCCAGGACAGAAATCTGCTCCCTCCTCCTCCTCACTTTCCTTCCTCCTCTTCCTTTCCTTCCGTTATCTTTCATATCCTCAACCCTTCCTACTCTGTAGCTTATGGAAAATTCTGTGATCCAAGCCTCCTAGACTTGGCTCAGCACACAGAAAGGGTAAATTTTTGGAATTCAGAGAAATCCTTCTCTTTCAGTAAATCCTGGTATATTGTCTCACAGTGGACTCAAAAACTTCATTTTTAGTCAAAATTTGAATAGTAAACTTTTTCTCTTTGTGATCCTATCCTAACACTCCTTCCATATTCCTTCCTGAGGCAATGGACATGCCTGGCTGAATCAATCAGGGGACAGTCCCATACAAGGAAGTATAAAAAATAAAAGCACACTAGTATATTTCAAACTACATTATTCCTATAATATGTGTAATTGAAAACAATTCCAGCATGAATCTCCCCCTCATTCTGAAGCATGTAGCTTCTAGCCTAGTGGACAGGATATAGCTGTTTTCAACCCCAAGAATTTGATACCGTCAATTCTTTCCTTCTCTCTCTCTCAACCCAAAACCGTGTGTGTGTGTGTGTCTTTGTGTGTGTGTCTGTGTGAAATTCTTGTTTTGCTCACTAGATGATTTAGGTTTATAAGTCACAACATGCTAATATGTCCTAAGAATTTACCAGTGGGACTCATGTCTGGACTATCTGCCACCAAGACTAAGAATGTAGAGCACATAGTAAGACCCTAAAAACATTTCTTTACAACCCACAATCTATCCTGGTATCTTGAGTTTGGAAACATTTGAAAGATGTATTTTTCTTTCCCTTTGGCTTCCTTCAATCCTTCATGGAAAATAAATGCACTAAAGTTCTGGCTTCTCTCTCATTAGGATGGAATCAATATTCAGAAATCCCAATTTCATACAATGTGCCCCCACCTCCAGAAACCCGGATGAAGTTAATTTCACCTCACACCTCATAGACACCCCACCTCAGCCGCAGGTCCTGTTTCGTCAATTCTGCTCCATAATCCTACAGTCATGACTGATTCTTCACCTTGTTCCTCCATTAAAAATACTCATGGTTTTGTAAAATGGCAAAGGACTATTTCCATTTAAGAAAAACTGGAAAATTGAGAAAAGGATTAAAAACACCCAAATAAACATACAATAATTACTGATGTTATCATTTTGGTATATTTCCTTCCATGAGTACAGTATAAATTGTAATCAAATAGGTAGCTTCCTTTCTCATTTTAGAATACATTATGAAGATTTACTCATGTTATTAAATGGCCTTTCAAAATGTTTGTTTCCACTATTTTTATTCATAAGTAAAACTGTAATGAAAAAAGCAACAACACTCAAAAAAATATTATTTAAGTATATAATTGCCATGTACTAGGCTAACTCTTTAATGTGAATTATGTCATAAATCCTCACAGAAACTTTGTCTATTGGTATTAGTATCATTCCCATTTTACAGATGAAAAACTATTAGAATGATTAAATAATTTGGCCAGTGACACACAACAAACATCAAAAAATAGATTCTGCACTAAAATTGAGTTCTCTGATTTATTTTGTGCATAATTCTATTTCCATAGGAAAAAAAAAGATGTCCAGAAGTGGAGTTAAAAATTCAAAACCTTTACCTCTTTTGTGCTTCTGATGCCCATATCTAAGTGGCTTTCTGGAAAGACTTTTAAAAAATTTTACAAGCCTACAAGTAGTGTATGAAATGCCTGTTTTCCAGCTTCATTTCTCAAATGGTTGTCAATCTGAAGGCGAAAAATTATAATTCATTGTGTTTGAACATGTTTTCATGCTTATTGCCCATTTGTATTTCTTTTCTGAATTGTCTTTTCTTGACTTTTGTCTATTTTTCTGAGATCTCTTATTGCTGACTTTTAAGATCCTGGGTGCAGACCTACAGCACTCGTCAGCCATGCTGTGCAGGTGACCCACATATAAAGTGGAGGAAGGTTGGCATAGACGTTAGCTCAGGGCTATTCTACCTCAAGTGAAGAAAGAAAGAGGAAGACTGGCAACAGATGTTAGCTCAGGGCTAATCTTCCTCAGAAAAAAAAATCCTTTCCTGTCATGAGTGGATAAATATCCGATAGTTTAATTTCTCTTAGTTCTGTGCTTCATTAGGGGAAGCCCATTGTGGTATGCAATGTGTTTGCTCTTCTCTGAGATGGTCTGAGTGGAATCCTGGCCCTGCCCCTTATTCACTGAGTGACCTTGGACAGGCCACCTCTTACTTCTGAAATATCCCTATTTTTTTATACCAATAAAAGTTCATTCTCTCATGGTTTTGGAGGCCAGCAGTCCAAAATCGGTATCATTGGCAGAAACCAAAGCGTCATCAGGGCTGTGCTTTCTCTGGAGGCTATACAGGGAGAATCGGGTCCTTGCCTCTTTCAGCTTCTGGGGGCTGTTAGCCTTCCTTGGCTTGTGGCTGCATCACACCAATCTCTGTCTCTGTAGTCACATGGCCTCCTCTTCATGTGTCTGTGTCAAATTTCCCTCCTCTGCCTCTATCTTATAAGAATATACATGATTGCATTGAGAGCCCACCTTGGATAATCTAGGATAATTTCCCCATGTCAGGATACTTAATTAATTATATCTACAAAGTTATTTTTTTTTATCTTATAAGGTAAAGAGATGTCTGCATTTCTTTCTTTTCTTTTTTTGGTGAGGAAGATTCACCCTGAGCTAAAATCTGTGCCAGTCTCCCTCTATTTTTTGTGTGTAGGATGCCTCCACAGCATGGCTGATAAGTGGAGTGGGTCTGCACCCAGGATCCAAATCCACAAACCCAGGCCACTGAAACAAAGTGTGTGGAAATTTAACTGCTTGGCCATGAGGACAGCCCCCCAAGATATCCCCATTTCTTAAGTGAAGATGATACCTACCTCTAGAAGTTGTTGTAAATATTAAATGAAACACTATATTTAAAGTACAGGACACATAGTAAGCACTTAATTAATAATTCTTATTATTTAATTCACTTGAAATTAATTTCGTTTAGTATACAGTATAGATAATTTAATTTTTGTCCCAAATATTTGATCCGTTTTCCCAGCATTAGATGTTTAAAAACCTTTCGTTCTGTGGTGTCTGTTGCTACAATTTGCAGTCACTAAATCTCTGTTTATGCTTGAGTTGGACATGGAAAGAAGAACCCCTGTTCTAAAGTGATTTGTGTGCATGTGTTCTTGCTCACTCTAGGCTCAATGATGCAGTACTCTCCAAATATGAGAGCTTGAACTTTTCTGCCCAGAACTGCACATAAAACAACCTGGCAATCCTATCTAAGGGAAGGGCCAGTGGAGTCAAGGGCCAGCCACAGAGCTTGTCTGTTGGCTCCACCATATTGGAATATACCTCTCTCCACCCCTAATACACACAGATGGCAGGACTGACTTGAACCAGCAGACATACCAGGTGACCCACACACAGGACTGCAGAGCGAGCCGCACCACCCATGCTGCCCACATCACTGCAGAGAAAACTCTTACAACTTTTCATCCTTGGTGTTCTGATGAAGCTCCAGAGGAACAAAGGTAAGACAGGAGATCTAAGGAAGATTACTATTCTCCTCAACAGGGTGCTGCTTCCCCCACCCCTTTTATTCTCATCTTATCCTAAGGCTATCTTGAGAAACTGCCCAGAGTGGGGTAAGCCTGCCTGAAATGTTCCTTCCAAGTTGTCAAATTCTCTCTCCTTGAAGCCTAACTTATGGATTTTCAAAAATGTTTTCCTCCAGCTATTTAATTTAGCTCTCATCCAACAAAAGGAAAGAAAAGAAAAAGCAAACCTCTAATAAATGATATAAACAACTATACATAGACTTTTCACATTTGCTTTCAAATCTAAGAGAAAATAAGATTTTCAAGCCAATTTACAGTGATATAACAACCTATCTTCAAACTAAGACCTGAGTCCATGTAAGCCTTCTCAATTAGAGCAGCCATGGATTGTGGTGGAATCGGGTTAGGTAATGTCTGACATTCTCTGCTTCCAATTCTATTCACCAATGATTACCATAAATTTTTGATTCTTTCCTAGAATTTTGCTGCTAGTTTCTCTGCCCTGGCCTCTGTCTTAGCCTGCCACTGTGAAGTTTGTCTTGGTTCATTAATTCCTATGTAGGTTTCTGACTCGCCTCCAAATCACGGAGAGGATTTGTGGTTCTATAAGGCTCCTGGGAGCACCTACTCTGTGAAGGTTGTTAGCTGTGCAGGAGTCATTCCCCGCTCTGGGCTGCCTGCTTCCACAAGCACAGCTGACTTCGGTTTTCTCCTGGGTCTCAAGGCCGGGCATTGTGCGAGACCCAAGACCTTAAAGCTGACTAAGAAACGGAACCCCTCAGGAATGGATGGAAGCCTTTAAGCCTTTTTACCTTATTTCCCAGCTCTTCTCTTTCGAGTAGTGAGAGCTATAACAAACAAAGACCCTTCATCTCTCCTCCCAGTGGAGTTTCTCGACTAATATTAAAGCTGCCTCAAATATGCCAGCTCTGCTATCAATCCTATTTCCAAACGTGTCATTTGTGGCTGTGTTTTCCCACTAGTCAACAGAACTGTCCACGCCACCAGTATGTCTCACTTCCTTTGTTCATTCTTAAATCCCACCTACCAACAGAGTCAAGGATTTCTCTAAAAAGTCACCGGGATTCCTCTTAATTTACTTGCTTTCCACATGGTCTAGTTTGTTGAAAAGAAAACTAGCAGAACATTTGAAACAGATATGAAAGGAAAAAAACCCTGCAACCAGCAATAGAAATTTCTTCGTCATCTTATTTTCATCATCATCATCATCCCTAACAATTACATAGGGCTCACTATGTGCCAGACACTAACATAACTGCTTTATACATATTCATTTATTAATCCTTACAACAACCTAATAACGGAGGTAATAGTATTAACTGCACTTTACAGATAAGGAGTCTGAGGCAGAGAGAGAATAAATAACTTGTGCAAGGTCACAGCTGGCTCTGGATACCCTACTCTTAACTCTTATACCATGCTGGCTTTCCACATTGACAGTCGCCCAGTGGCTTCCACAAACCACTGCTATCTAGTGTAACCAAACACCCTGTCTTCTGGGTTGGCCCAGTTCACTCCTGAGTGCACCACTATGGATTTACGCCTAAAGAGATAGTCACAGAAATTCTACAGAGCACAGTTGGCTTTACAAGCAGGCTAGTATGAAAAGTGAGCTTGGAATTTCCACAGCAAAATAGCAGTTTTGACACATGCATATCCAATATTTAAACTATATCAAAAACCTAAGCAATAACATGGAAAACATTGCTCCCATTTTATAGCAGAAGAAAGTAAAGCTCAGCGAAGTCAAATATCTTGACCATTATCACACAGAGAGAGCCTGAGCCATTTACCTACAGCATATATGTTCTTTCCATTTTAACACTCTCTTCCTTAAATAAAGATATTCTAATTAGTTGTATAATACCCCTAACATACTCTAATAAATTAGAGTGTGTTAAAGTTAATTCTAGGAGGTTAAACTTTAATCCTAGGGGAAATTCTCCTCAGCTATCAACATCCTGTGGTTCTGGGAAAGCAGATCCACCATTTTCATGGCCTTTCCATTGAATTCAGATGACCCTCCCAAGACATTCAAATTATAGAAGTGACCAAAGGTGGAGGTGCAGATGGACAGACCCTACAGACATTACACAGAGACATCCTACCCTGTGTGCTGCACAGCCAGACTCAAAAGGCTTTCTGAGATTCCACAAAGACCTAAAATTGTTTTCTTCAATTCTGATAGTCAGCCCATTCAATGACAGAATACCTAAACTGACTTCTCTGCTAGGTGACAGCTCATCAGTTTACCCAAAAATATTTGCAAAGAGTAAAGTTTCACTGTTCCCACTCTTTTGAGGCACCGTGGTGTGACGTATGAAAGAGAGCAGTTTCAAGAACAACAATCGACTAGATTCAAATCCAAGTTATGTCATTTACTGTCACTGTGAACATGGACAAAATACTTAACTCCTCACAGTTTTCAGTTAATTCACTTAGAAAATGGCAAGATATTATTATTAATTTGTTTAGATTTTGGAAAGGCAATAAATCCCACCCTATCTTCCACTTGAGTTTGGGTCAATTAAAAAATAAGACAGAAGAGAAGGACCAATCCCTACAATAGTGCCTGGTGTATTGATAAAGTGCCTGACTGGAGACCATAACTTCAGCTGGATTCCCTAAGCTCTTTGAAAAATAGACATGGTTATTCTTCCACTCATAGGCAGAGTAGGATAAACCCTGGCCACCGGGATCTAGTCCAAAGCTACCCAAATGGAAGACCATGCCTGTCTCCTGAACACCTGTGAGTTGCATAAGAGGGGACCCAGAAGGCACAGAGCCCAGCGTGCTCAGCTCTTTCTACAAGATTTACCAATAGGATGAGTCAGTCTTGTCAGTGAGGAGTCAATGAGGATGCAGAAAGAAGTTGGAAGAATTCCTCTCATATTTACCTTCTGTGGATAGCAGTTCTCCCCTCTCTATGGATTTATGGATAACAAGGAAAATGTGTTCCTCCTAACACTTAGCACCAAGAGTGATATTTTTAGTTAAGAATTCTGTTTTGCATACCCAATTGCGTGTTGAACATTTCAACATATATATATAATACACATACCTAAAATTCAAAAGCCTGAAACTGAATTAATAATCTTTTATTTCTTAACATATTCCTCCTCCAGTGTGCCTGCCCTATCTCAATAAAAGTTCCCACCATCCATTCAGAGGCTCAAGCCAGGAACCTAAGAGTTATCCTTGATGTCTCCCTCTCTGTCTGACTTTATTAACTAATTGTGAGATCTTATTTAATTCTATCTCCTAAATATCTTTCAAACATATCCCAATTCTCTCCCTGCCCACAATCACTACCTCGTCCAGGACATCACCGTTGTACTTACTTCTGGTTTTTCTTCCTTCTACTCTCGCCCTCTACCCCATCATTCACTTGAACACTTCTCCACATGGTCCTCAAACTCATTTTCCTAATATGCAAATTGAATTCTACTTATCGGACTCCAACTCCTACACTTTCTTCAACTTTCATCTTCAAGTTCATTTTCTCAGGAAAATCTCCCTGATCGTCTCTAGAGTTATGTAAGGGATCCTAGCATTTCCTTCCATAGAACCCTGCATTCCTTTTATGACAACACGCACCACACTTCATTTTAATTGCTTTTAATATCTGTCTTCTCCACTAGCTTCTAAGTTCCATCAGAGAAGGGACTAGGGTCAAATTGTTCACACTTGTATACAGAACTCCTAGCAACATAGCAGGAATATAGTAGAGGAATAAAAATATTTAATGAATGAGTTAGCTACAAATTATCATATTAATCTTTTGAAATCACCAAAACTCTCCAATAAGAAATATGAATGAGTTGGTCAAAAAGCTATGACTAACTTCAGCTTCAGGAAATGACGCCCTAAGAACTTGCCAGATTATAACCACTACGCCACGAGGCTGGCCCCAACTTAAGTTTTATGTTCTAGAAATAAGTGATTAAAAAGTAAACTTTAAAATATTAACTCTACTGCAATAGTCTTCAAAAATAATTTGGAATAAATTTAACAAAAGATGTGCAGAAACAACATGAAAACTATAAAATGTTGCAGAAGAAAATTAAAGAAGACCTAAGTAAACTGAGAGCTATATTATCCTCATGGCTCAGAAGACTAATGTTAGTAAGATGGAAATTCTCCCACAAATGGATATATAGGTTTAATGTAATCTCAATAATATCCTAAGAGACTTTGTTGAAGAAATTGCCACCCTAATTTTAAAATTCAAAATGTATATGAATAGGCAAAATGGCCTAGGATAGCCCAAAACAGTCATGAAATCAAGAATAAGTTTGGAATACTTACACTACTTCCTTTCAAGACTCACAGCAAGACTACAGTAATCATGACAACGTGGCACTGACATAAATAAAGAGTCCAGAAATAAACCCACACATTTATGGTCAATTGATTTTAACAAATGTGCCAAGATAATTCAATGAGGAGAAGAAAGTCTTCTCTACAAATGACTCTTGAACAACTGGATATCTGTAAGGAAAAAAATAAACCTCAACTATTAACTCACAACATGTACAAAAATTAACTCCAAAAGGATAAGAGACCTAAACCTGAGAGCTAAAACTATTAAATTTCTAGAATAAGAGCAAAATCTTTGTGACCTTGGGTTATGCAAAGATTTCTTACACAGGACACAAAAACCAAAATGTTAAAATAATGATAAGTGAGACTTCATAAAAATTAAAAACTTCTGTTCTTTAAAAGACATGTAAAGATCATGCAAACGAGAAATTGGAATTCCAGTTTAGGTATGTCAGGCCCTAAAATGCAATGCCTTTTCCACTACTCTGTGGGGTCTCTGGTAGTTGCCCTTGGGTAAGGTAGTCTGGTTGGAAACACACAGCGTGGATCAGCATATATATCTAAGGAAGCCTAAGAATTTTTTAACACAACAGATTAAAGGTCAATGACAGAAACCAACATGAGTATCACATGGGACTAAGTACTAAGCAGAAAGTTTCCAAAAAGCAGATACCTTTTTCCTTGGCAAATTCCATAGGTATTCAGTAAAATACATGACCTAATAACGTGAGGAATGCACCCAGAATGGAAATAGCACTGACCAGAGACCTGGGCCCTGGTCTTAACTCCTCACCAACTAGTAGCATGACCTTAAATTTCTGTCTTAGATTCCCCACCTCTCAAATACAAAGGTTGACTTAGAAGGACAATCCTCTTTTAGATTTATAGCACTAGTAGTAAAAGATTCTCCAGTCCTTCGGTCAATAACTTTTGTTGCCAAGTTCCAACTGGGCATCATTTCTGAGGGGCAGTGAGAGGTGGTTAGAACAAAGAGAAGCTGAGCCCAGACCTAAAGTCAGGACCATCATGACAGCTCTCCCCCTTGGCAGATGAGCTGCATGGACCCTGCTGGGCCACCGTCTGTCACAGCTGTGTGAAGTCAGAGGAAAAGCGGTGGGAAATGTTCACCAGCTTCAATGGGTCATTTTTCACCAGTTGCAGATGGCTCTGTGGGGGAAAAAAAAAAGCAGAGGCAGGGGCATTCAGTGACTGGCAAAGTGCACCCAACATCCTGAGATGAATGAGCTGTCTGTCTGAACTGGGAGCTAGGCCTGCAGATTCACCTTGGGGAGAGTCCAGCCTCCTCTAAGCTTTCCAACAATCTCCATCCAAACTCTCACAGGCCTGTGGTGTCTAGCACTGCACCATCTCCCAGGATCTAAGTACTTCATGCACGGTGATTAGTGAGGCAGGGCAGTGACTCAGCCTCATCCACCCTTTCCAGAAGTTCTAATAAAGTACCAGTGAGTACCTGGCACACAGTAGGTGCTTGACAAATATTTACCAAAATACACTGCATTGAAAAGCTATTCCTTTACATCACTGAAAAATACAGGTGGGAGCTTTTCGTTCACCTCCATAGAGTATTTTCTGAAAACTAAGACTTTTAAACACGAAAGTCTAAATCTGATTCGATCTGATTGACTCTGTTGTGCCAAGTCCCCTTTCATTGTCCCAAATTCCTCATTTAATTCCAAGCTGACGGACATTGACCTCTTGGACTTCCCCCACAATTGGGGTAAAAGGCAGTAAAAAATTAACAATAACAGAGTTAGGCCTTAGTGCAATCAGTAAATAGTGAAATTTGTTGGGAGCATCAAAATATTTCCTTTCTGCTTCAGCCACAAATACCTTTAGCTGCCCTCCCTCACCTCTCAACAAAAACTTGCTTTCAGAAAAGCCTCTGACGCCCTTCATCTATAGCAAAGCATAAGACTGTCAATGTGATGAGATTCTGAGGAAATTTATGTCCTCAGGCATAACTCTAATTGTTTCATGAAAAGCTTAGCCACCTGTACAATCAATTCAGTAATTGGAGGAATCCAGGAGGAGGGCCTGTGTGTTATAGCATAGAGGCTACGTACGTTATCTAATTAAAATTGGCCTTGATTTTGCATGCCCTCTCCTCACTACCGCTTTTGACCTTTCGCTATCCACACACCTGATTTACTGTGTTACCGCTTTTGCTGCTAAAATGTGAAATGGATGGCTAACGACTTAAAAGAGCTACTGCCAAGAGGTGATTAACAGTCTGGGAAGAAGCAAGCAGACGGCATGGTGAAGTCCACCTGTGTACTCAAAGAGTTAATGCATTTCCAAAGCTTTCCTCCCCCATAGGAGGCTATCCCTCACTTTGATGTAAAAAATCCAGGTGTGCCTGAAGAGGAATGCTGAAAGAAAGGAGGCTGCTGTTAGGAGTTATTGAACTCCAGACCTTAAATGATTTAAATGCAATCCCCATGTGCAGCTGCTAAACCAAAGCACCTCACCCCAGGGAAGAGATGAGAAATTTTGAGGGCGATTGAGCACTGAGAATTCTCATCGTGGCTTAGCAACAAGTGACTTAGCACATGTGTTTCAGTAATTATGAAGCATGGGGGTGCTCGCTGGCTCTGAAACACATAGTCACCGGCGTGACAATGCCCGTGCTGGTGTAAGAAGCAATCAGACGAGGCAGGAATGAACATCTTTCGCCTTTGCCATCTTGCTAATGCTCCAGGCAACTTTTCTTCTGGGAATGGGCGTCTGTGTTGTGCATTCCCACCAAGATTATTCATTGCTTTTTAAGATTAGGTGAGCAGAGCTAATCAGGGGCAGAAGAGAGAGGTAGAATGCTTATGAAGTAGCTACTGTGTATGCAGCACCCTACTGGGGACCTGGAATTTTGCATACATTCCTTAAAAAACGAAAAGAAAAGAAAAAGAAATTTTATTGTCAAATTTCACACTGTTACACAAAATTACAGAAACGGAAAATTCCTCTATACCTCTGCACAGGTCATAAAATAGAATATTGCCAAGACCTCAGAAGGCTGCTGCATACAAGCCTCAACCACCTGCCTCTGCCCTGAAGTTTAGCACCGCCTAAGGCAATCCGTTTCCGACTTTGCTTTACGGGTTTTCCACATAAGCCTGCATTTCTAAATGTTGTAGTTTGGTTGTGCTTATTTCTGAGCCATATATAAATGGAATCATGCAACATGGATCCTTTTGCATCTGGCTTCTTTCATTCAATCCAAAGTCATGTTTATGATGTTCATGTTTTTGTCTGTGACTGTAGTTTACTTAATTGCTATCATGTTATGTTATATGACTGTACTACCATTTATTTATTCATTCTACTGTTGACGGGCTTTGGATTAGAACTATCATGAATAATGTGCTATGAGCATTCTCATGCATGTCTTTGGAGGCACATGGGCATGCATTTCTGTCAGTTATACACCTAGTGGTACAATTGAGAGTCATCATAACGTACATCTTCAACCTAAGTCAATAGTAAAAACCTGTTCTCCAAGTGATTGTACCAATTTACACCAACAGTGTTGGGGAGTTCCTGTTGCTTCATATGAATAAACTTAGTGTTGTAAGTCTTTTTCCCTTTAACCATTCAGGCAGGTGTACTATGGTATGTCATTTTTCATTTTCCTGATTACTAATGAGGTTGACATTTTTTCAGATGTGCATTAGGTATAAGGATGTCATATTTTTGAAATGCATGCTCAAGTCTCTTGTCCATTTTTATTATTTGTTATTAATTTTTATGACACTGCATCATAAATATAATTACAAATATGTTCTCACCCTCTTTAATTTACCTTTTAACTCTCTTAGTGGTTTCTTCTAAAGAACAGAAGTACTTAATTTAATCAAATTTATCAATATTTTCCCATATGGTTATCTTGTTTAAAAACTACTACCCTATCCTGAGGCAATTAAGATATTTTCTTACACTCTCTTCTAAAAAGCTTTATTGATTTGCCTTTCACATTGAAATCTACATTCTGCCTGAAATGATTTTTCTTTATGATGTGAAGTCAGAGTCAGGTTTAAATTTTTTTCAGTGTGACCATCCACTTGGCCCAGACCATTAATTAAGGCCATCCTTTTCTCAATTATCTTCACCTTTGTCATAAATCAAGCGTCCATAGATGTGTGGGTCTTTTTTTTTTTTTTTAACTCTCTTCCAGTGGCCTATTTGTCTGTCCTGTGCCAAAAAACACACTACCTTAACTGCGATAGCTTTTAATCAAGTGCTGGTATTTGGAAGGACAAGTCCTCCTCTACCTTGTTCTCTTTCAAGAGTATCTTGGTCATACTTGGCCTTTTGCATTTTCATAAACATTTTAAAATCATCTTGCTCATCTTCTCTCTCTTTCTCACACACACACAAAACCTGCTTAGATTTTTATCACCACTACATTAAATATACATATCAATTTGGAAAGAATTAACATCTTTACAATAATGAGTCTTGCCATCCATGAACATAATATACGTCTCCATTTGTTTAGAGTTGCTTTACTTTCTTCCCGTTAATGTTTCCTTCACTGAGATCTTGCACATCGTTTGTTAGATGGATTCTTAGTCATTTGTTATTGCTATTACTATTTTAAATGATATTTTTATCACCTAACTGCTTATTGGTGATATATAATAATACATTTTAATATCATATTCAGCAAACTTGTAAACTCTCAAAAGAGTCTTTTGAATCTTCAAAAACCACAAGCATATCATCTGTGAACAATGACATTACCCTTTTTCTCCCCTTGCAATTCTTATGCGTGTAGTTTATCTTTTTCTTGCCTTACTGCATTGTCTGGGAAGCCCAGCACAATGCCAAATAGAACTGGTGGTACTGCTGTTCTTATTTCTGGTTTCAAATGAAAGTTTTTTAACATTTCACCATTAAGTATAAACTTCGCTGTTGGATTTTTTTAGGTATACTTTATTTGATTAAGAAAGTCTCCTCCTATTCCTACTTTTTTTTCATAAAATGTATGATGACTTTTATCAAACATTTTTCCTATATCTATTGAAATAATCATATGAATTTTCTCTCTTATTCTTTTAATGAGATATATTTCACATATTCTTGCGAATCTCAATTTTACATGTAGTAGGAATCTCAGTTTAGGCAAGGGCAATATTAACCACTGGGATTCAGGCAAGCTGAGTGTGCTTGGCCGATAAGCGAAGTGAGCTTTTCAGGAGTTGGTTGCATGAGAGATATCCTGGCAGAGAATCCATGAAAGGAAAGACACTAGACTGTTACGAAGCTTCAGTGTCAGAAATGAGGGCCAATTTTGCTAACCACAGGAGTCTGCCATTCAATTTTGCCTTTCAACCAATTCTGTAGGCATATGTCTGGGTTCTAAGGAAAGAGAGGGAGGAGAATAAAAAGGAAACAAACAATTTCACCAAAATTTCACTTCTTCGATGGGTCTCTGACAAAGAACCACGCAAAAGAGAAGAAAAGCATTCCCCCTCAAAGCACGTTGTGGGCTTCAGAGAACACGGTGCAGCTTGAGTACCTCAAGTACCCGAGTGCCATCAGTGATGGGAAAGCGTCCAGCCATAGCTCAGACAGTGACTGAGTCAGTATGAGCAGCAGTCACAGCTGTACCTTTTCACTCAGCGTCAGCCAAGGGAAGTGTTATGGGCTGAATTATGTCTCCCCAAAAGATGTCGAAGTTCTAAGCCCAAGTACCTGTGGATGTGACCTTATCTGGAAATGGAGTCTTTGCTGATGTTCAAGGTAATATGAAGTCATAATCAAATATGACTATGTCTTCATAAAAAGAGGAAATGACATGCACGCAGAAAGAACACCACATGGCAAGGAACTCCCAGAGGCTAAGAAAGAAGCCTGGAACAGAACCTTCCCCAGCAACTTCAGAGGACACATGGCCCAGCTGACACTTTCATCTTAGACTTCTATCCTTCAGAACTGTGAGACAATAAATTTCTGTTGTTTAAGTCACTTAGTTTGTGGTACTTTGTTACAGAAACCCTAGCAAACAAATGCAGGCAGTTGCAGGTACTGTCATCAGACAAGGTGATACCCAATAGAAACAGGAGTGATATACAGAGGAGAGGGCGATCCGTGACAGATGCCATACGGTTGCTGATGGAGTTATTCAAAAGCACATGAGACATTCCCTGAAACCTCCGGAATTAACTGAGGAAGGTTCTGCAGGGTGTTAAAGGTCCAAAGTTAGCAACAGGAAAACAAAGCCAGTGTAATGGATTAAGACTCTCAACATAGTTAATTTAAAACCCCAGAGTAAGGCAGACTTGCAGAAACAATGTAACATTAGGATGAATAATGTGAATGCAGCAAGATTACCGTAGTCTGCACAAGGTCCCCCATCTAGCTGGCGCCATTGAGCTTGAGCTCTGTTCACTCTGCCATGCTATCTCTGTCACTCTTCTTGGCAGCCCCTTTCACCTTCATGGTTCCCAGTTTGAACCAGGTGCATGGAAAATTTCTTGGAACTTATAACGTGATAGAATAGGTACCTACATGGTGAAGGTCATGTACAAAGGTAAATCCGGTAATTATAGCTACCCGTTGACATTTCTGAAAATTACATACAAGTAGTTTGGAATCAGGAATCATTCAATCAACAATTATGCTACAGATATCTTATACAATGCACTGTGCTCAATCTGCAAACAGGAAAATCACAAAAAAATGACTGAATCCCACAAAAAATTGTCATTCATTCATTCAACTGTTTTTCCTTGAGTACCAACTATGTTCCACACGCTGCAGAGGGAGCCTACCTTGTCCTCTATAGAGCAGAACATTCTAATAGGAAATCAGAATCACAGGATCTCCACAGTTTATAACTGAATAGAGATAATATCATTGAAGCCATTTTTTAAATAAATGAAAAGCAGAACCACGGAGAAGTAAAGGAATTGATTCAATGTCTACAGAGAGATATAGAATTCAGGTCTCCTGATTCTCAAAGCTAGAGAAATCTTTTCTGAGGGGAAACAGTAGGGTTGAGGAAGGGGAAGTTCTGTGCTCATATATTTAAATCCAACTGCTTCTGAGATCCTGTTTTTTCTTTGTCCTCTTTTCCAAAGCTACCCAGAGGCAAAATTAGGAAGTAGGCAGCTGACCAAGGGACAAAGTTTGTTTCTTTTCTTAGTCTCCAAAGGCTTTGCCTCTTACATTTTCTACATCTGCCTTCCCCAGGTACCTATTCTAGCAACCCTGAGATGCCTAAGAAACACAATCCAACTCTTCTAAGATATACATTGATTTTGTTAACTCTCCAAAAATCCCCGCCTTCTCAGCCTCACCCACCATGTTGCCACAGCAGCTGTGGCATGAAAGAACCATAGCTACAAGAGAGTAATGCACCTTTCTCAGATCAGGGATGATATTTCTGGCAAATGAGATTTGCACAGTCACTTTAGCCTCATTAAAGCTAGCTCAGTCTGTACCTTTTCCATACCTTTCTCAAAAACCTTTGAGTGCTTACAATTCAGTGATTTTGAAGATTCATTTTGGCCTATTTCCCTTTTCTTTTTAAAAAAATTATGACAACACTATTTTGTTTCAAGATACCATTAGTACTTTTGGTTTCTTCACACTGAGAATTGGAGACTTCAATGTGCAGTGGTGGAAAGAGCATGGGATTCAGAGACAGAATATGTGATGCACTTTCAGGCTCCCAGGCACACCACCACTCTGTCTCAAGGTTGTTAGTATTTATAGCCTGCTTGAAAAAGTGTTTAATAGTAAGTGCTTAAAAATGTTACCCACCCCCCTTTATTTTTGGCTTGTATTGAGCCCTAGAAAAAATGCTAATTCAAGTCTTTGGAATAAAATGACTTCTAGGTCTGGTCAAGCTCTGTATAATTCTGCAGAAATATTGTTGTGCCTAGTTCCAATGGCAGGTACAATCCCCAGGATGAATGCACCAGTGTATGGAATGAAGCGTAACTATCTCTTGGAAGACCAAATCATGTTCAGCTTCTCTTGACCACCAATGGCCACTTTCACCTTTCACTTCTTAGAACAATTATCTCTCTGTTTATCTTACCTTCCTCTACCTCCTCGGCAGGTTTTTTTGTTTAAATAGTGGGGGGTCTCAAAAAGGGACAAGACAGTCCTTCCTAAATCTTGTGTCAGCGTGTGATGACCCACTGCCTACAGTCTCATAAGTTTGTACCCCATGTAGCAGGCAATCAAAGACAAAACAACAAGATGCTTAGATAGGCTTTTTAGCTCTGGGCTAAGAATCAACGTTGGAAAGCACTGGAACATGGCTCATCTTGCTGTGAAAGAACTCAATCAGGGCTCAACCTACAGCAGAGTTAAATTAGTAGAATGCTTATCTTTCAAAGTGTTCAGTTGGGAGTGCTCAAATTCTGATGCATTTTAGTTGGGTACTAATTAGCAACTAGCTGACTGCTAAATGGACTGTCACCTTTCTTTTTGACAATTTACTGAAAATTAGCCCCTCAATGTTAGATGAACATGAGGGAAATGGGTTGGGATGGCTGGAGCTAAAGATGGGATTTCATTTGGTGCATTTGTGTGAGAATTTTCAGTGTGCTGCTGATATTTAAGGAGTTCAGCAAATGCAAAAGAGGGGAAAAGGTTGGGAACGACAGACAGTGAGCTCTGCTCGGCAGGCATTGACTCTATAGTCAAAGTGTAAATGGATCTAGTTCTTTTCAAATGTTAATAAGCTTTTGCACTGGAAAGGATTTCATATGAGTTGCTGTAATATCAGGCACTGGCCTATTCTGTGATTGCCAAGGTGGACTGGGTGTTTGAATTATTACCAATATTAGGTGAGAACAAATCCGAAGGAGATGTTTAAATGTTAATACAAGAGAAATCTTATACTTGGAAAGTTAACAAAAAATATATTTATTTTATCCACATGTTTCTTAACCAGTATTATTTTGATAGAAAATAGAATTTAAGTCCATCACGATAATAGTTATCCTAGTGATAGAAAATGCATGAAAAGTAAGCATCAGCCTGAACTAAAGTAAGTAGGAACTCTTATGTTCCAATATTTAGAGGAAAGGATTTTTCTAGGTATGTAACTGTGACATTCCAGGGTTTCGATCTCAAACCTTCACACTGCCTTCCTAACTTCTTAAGCAGCAAATGTTGCAGCTGTGAAGTAACACAAGATGGGGTGGAGTGGTATTAATTTGGACCTAACAAAAATTATATGATACTTGTTTTGGCTTCTAGAGAAAGAATCAAACCTATTTTAGGCAGTGTTTAATATTGAAATTACAACAACCGAAAGTTAACACAACACACCTTTACTCTGTGCATGCTGAGATCTAGATGTCAAGGCCACCCAGGCTCAAAATGGTCCCTATCCAGTCATCTGGGAAAAAAGAAAACAAATAGCCATCAGAGAGAAACACTGCATGAGTCCGACCCCTCTGAGCCCAGTAAATAGAAAGGTCAAAGTCCATCAGTGGAGGGCGGCAGCATTGATTGTCTACCATAAGACCTTCTTGACATGGCAACCCTCAGTCTCAGACTGAAACCTATAATTTGGAGTACAGAAAACTCCTGGCATAGACAATTCAATTGTCCAGACATAGAAGAGAAATCCACCATGTGGGGAAAAATGGGAACGGCAAAAAGAGTAAATTACAGGATCATAATAGATTTACAAATTCAGTGAAATACAAATAATAATAGGTTTTTAAAACAAAATGACATACTAGTGTTCATCTCAAAAACATATATGATACCACAGTTTAAAAGAAACATTGAGAAAGCAGGGCCTTGTCCTAATATTAAAGCATATTATATAAATCCAACAATTAAAACAATTAAAAAACTGTTTTAAAAATTTGGAATATAGGGGCCAGCCCGGTGTTGCAGGGGTTAAGTGCACACATTCCTCTTCAGGGGCCCAGGGTTTGCCGGTTGGGATCCCAGGTGCGGACATGGCACCGCTTGGCAAGCCATGCTGTGGTAGGCATCCCACATATAAAGTAGAGGAAGATGGGCACGGATGTTAGCTCAGGGCCAGTCTTCCTCAGCGAAAAAAGGAGGATTGGCAGCAGTTGGCTCACGGCTAATCTTCCTCAAAAAATAAAAAAATAAAAAATTGGGAATATATACAGAAAAAAAGGAAAGTCATGTCTATGTAAGTTTTCATTTCATGTTCCAGGAGAAACTGTAAAAAGAAAGAAGATTAGACTGAGTTTGTTCACAGCTCAATTCAGACCAAGTTATACTACGATATGACCTACATATCTTATGTTATTTAAGGCCAAATATATCAAGACCCTCTAAAATTAGACAGTTATTTTCTGGAAGATGATTTAATTGTACTTTCAGAGCTGAAGGACTCACCCACACTACATGGTCGAAGGATAGGATGTCTCTGAAAGGAAGTAGACATTGCTACTCTCCATTACCTGAGGAAGAGCCGTATCCTGGGATAGGTAATGGAGATTGAAATGTTGCTTATTAGGCTGAAAGTGGGGAAATTGCCTTACTCTGGACCTTTGGCAGGTAGGCATGGATCCCTATGGGACTCAGAATTATGAAGACAAACATAGAAATATTCCAAAAGGTAGGTGCAGAAATGGTACGACATCAGTAAGGGCTGTCCCATAAAGGAAATATGTCAATTGGGGTTTGAACCCGAGAGGTCTGAAAAAGGTCACATCTAATATCAATTTTATATGTTCTCTATGTCATGTCTCTGTTCTGTTTTCATCAAACAAAAAACTCAATAAAAGTTGTATCCTGAGAATATTTACAAGAATGTACAAAATAGTGTTTTCTACAAAGTAAAGGCTGGAAATAAGCCAAATGCCTAAATAATCCAAATGTCCAAATGGATGAATAAATCTTGGTATATTCGTAATATGGAATGCCATACATAAAAACTGTATTATAAGGGATACATGTAGAAGAGGTAAAACTGTCAAGAAAAGCAAAGGAATGAGAAACTCAGGATTCAAACTAGCAATTACCTTTTGAAGGAAAGAAAAGGGATTCCAAAAAACAGCCATAGAGTGAACTTCAACATTATCAGTGTTGTTCTGTTCCTTAAACCAGGCGGTGGGTACTTTGGTGTCCTGGTATTATTATCCTTTATACTAGATATTGCCAGCTGCAGCCCATGTGTCAAATCTGGCCAGCAGGATGCTTATGTATGGCCCATGAGCTAAAAATGTTTTTTACATTCTTAAAGCTTTGTTAAGAAGGAGGAGGAGGGAAAAGAAGAGAAAACTATGCAAGAGAGATGTATGTGGCCAACAAAGTCTAAACTCTTCATTACCCGGAACTTTACAGAAAAACGTTTGCCAATGCCTGATTTTTTAAAGTACTTACATCTTATATATTGCTTTATATTTTAAAAATATATTTCACAATATATGTATTTTTAACTTATTGCCTCCTCTCTACTGTGCTGAAGGAAATTAAAGGAAAAGTCTGTTACCTGTGTAACACGGTGAACTGACAATATTTACTCCAGGCAATTACGTGAAATAATGGGTTACCTTTTTCTTCCCCTACCAGCTCTACACAGTGACTGCAAAGAAAGATAACCTGCATTCCAAAGGACTGGATCAAAGGCTACATACCAGGTGTGAGACAATAATCATTGGAAATAAAAGTTGGCCCCATGATAACTGATTTCTCTTTCCTTTCTGGAGGAGAAAGTTTAAAGCGGATTGAGAAGGAAAGAGAGAGGGTCAGGGTTCATGAAGAATGAAAGTGAGATACTTACGCCTCTTGATGTTTCTGTTTCTCCAAGGATTTGCCTGCCAGGTCCTCATCCAAGTTCAGTGGTTCCCAAGGGCAGAAAAGACCACCATTTTGTTTCTCATTTGCTCCTCCATGAGAAAGACACTGTATGTGGTGGACTGGGAGGGAACAGTGGGGAAACAGTGGAGAGCGCCAAAGGAAGACTCAGGAATGTGTTCCTCGCTATGCTCATCCCCATCTTGAGGCAAAGATTCTTACATTCTTGTACCTATGGGCCCAGAGTGAGCCAGCAGAGCTTGCTGAGATCACAAAAAATAAATTAACCACCATAGCTATCCCTAGTCAAAGGTTGTTTGGCAGAGCAGGAAGATTCCAGAAGCAAAAATCAGAGGAAGCATACTTGCCGGGAATGAGGGGATCAGCGAGGAGAGGTCCACCTCTCTTAGGATCTTAGGATCACCAACACGTGCAGGAAGCTGTGCAAACAGCCAGGGAACTTAAGGAGCCAACCCTTAGAGTTAACAGTAGGAGGTGATTTGAGGCAGGCAGAGTACAGCGTTAAAGCCCTGGGCTCTTGAAAAATGGGTGCCAATGGGTGCAAAATGAGCAAAAAGAAGGACAAACCACCTCACCCAATATTCTGCCCATGTATTTTCAGTGTATTTAGTTTCTGACTTGTAGATGGTTATCTGCTTAATAATAATAAGCAACCACTAATAATAGCTAACTATTAATAACAAACTACCCTGTTGGAAGACTGGACAAACATTACTATGGGTAAGGGATTGTTATGCTCTCTTCTTCTCCACAGGCCAGCCCCCTCCACATGTTAGTTTATATTTAGAGTGACCACAGAATTTACTTCAAATTCTTTGAGAGTAGAGAATGTGCTATTAATAACTTTGCCAGAACCAGGTGCAAAGAGGTCCTGTCCAGGGTGACCAGAAGGCATGGTAACTCTGGTAAGACCTGAGCCCTTTCCGCCTGAACCCAGAAAGTCTTCATAATCATAAAAGCTGTCATGAAGGAGTGCCTACAAGGCCAGGTGCTTTACCTATGCAGTGCCGTTTAATCCTTACAACTACACTATAAACTAGGTATAATTTTCACAAAGTTACAGAAGAAGAATCTAAAACTCAGAAAGGTTAAGTAACTTGCCTAAGGTCACACAGTTAACAAGGGAAGCTTTCATCAAACAAGAGAAGCTTTCATCAAGCCCTTAATATATAAGTCTTTTGCTAGCTGTGTCCACATTTGACGTGTCATGTTAACTCCTAACCTTTGAGACAGGGATAAAGATATCTTTTTACAGATAAGGAAATAGAATTTCAGAGGAGTTATTATATTTTTCAAATTCAACCAATTCAGGAAGTGCATAAATCCAAATTAAACCCAGGGCTCTCTAAATCTAATGTACAGGGTTTTCTGCTCACCATACTATACTTCCAGGGTCTCAGAGGGGAAGTTCTGAGTCCTTAGTCACTGGAGGCTGGTTTGGTGAAAACAGAGTGAAGGGACAGCCAATGATGATGCCCACCTGTTTTATTACTTTTATTATGGGAGCTTTGCATCCGTAATTAGATATATTTTTAAGACGCCTGGAAAAAACTCTACTGAAGTATTGGCAACCACGGGTGAAGCATAAACCTGTGGCTCTCAGCACTAGGACAAATCCCACTGAGATGCGAACAAAATTAGACAGGATTTGTGTTTATGTGCAACGTTCCCAGATAGGAACGTCATCCTTACTGACAGGAAACCAAGCCTTTCAAAGGGCCAGGGCAACTCCACACCCCACCTCTAAAGCATTGGTCATGTGACTGCAAATCCTCTTTGAACATCAAGTAGGTGAATGCTAGGCATTCAAGCCATCCAATTTGTGGGCTGCTGGCAGGGATTGGAGGTGGTCAGTGAGTGAGCAAACACTGGCAGAATAGCGCTTCAGCCTGCCTTCCGAGGTGGCCTGAGGGAAAATTTAATAGCCTTTGCTATAGATTTCATTCCTATATATATTCGGATCAAATCAAGCATGCTATAAATGCCTGACGCAGCAAGAGAGGCAGTCCTAAACAAGGAGCAGAAAAGATCTAGCAGCAAGTCATTGTAGGAGAGAAAACAGAGATTCCTAGGATAGCTTTGAACGTGTAGAATGCTCTCTGAGAATCAGTTCATCCTCAGCTTACTAAATCACCTTCTTAAACATAAGACAGGAATAGAAGGACCGAGAGCTTCCATAGCAGGCAAAGTTGAGTTGAAAGCCTATTTCTGCCAGTGACTAGCGTCTTTCACTTGGGTTAGTCAATTTATCTTCTCTGAGACTCAGTTGTTTCCTCTACAAAATATGGCCCTAATACCAACTTCCGGATATCATATATGCCTGTACCAGGCACAGAAGACAACACAGAACCATGTGGAAGATGCTTCATGAAAGTTAATTTCCCTCACTTTGCTCTAAATGTGTGGCCTTCTGAGAGTCACTTAGTTTCTCAAAGTTTCAGTTTCCTTATTTCCAAATGTGGATAATAAAATCCATCATGAGTATCAAATAAGAAAATATATGTGTAAAGTACCAATCACAGCTCCAGGCACAAGTTGAGCACTCCGTAAATATTAGCTCACATCCCTAAAGCGCTGTCTCTCAACATGAACTTGATTTCTCTTCAGCTGCCCCATTTGATTTGACACAGGAGTGAAAATAATGCTGCTGTTCCCCAACAACAAAAGAACTGAATGGTGCCTGCCTAGTTTTAGCTGTCATACCATTTGAACCAATCCAGAATACGTGGCCCTTGCACCAACCCTGGGCCTCCAGTCTACTTCTGCCGCCCGCACTGAGGCCCCGTGCGCCAGCACCTGCTAGGGCTCGTCATCACGGAGATACTGATTTGCCATGCTGGGCCTTGCTAGCAGTTTCTAGTCACTCACTTCATGCTTCTTGTAGTAAATTATATTTGACTTTCAATTTAAAATCTAGGCTTCTCTAAAGTAAAACCTCAGTGTAGTCATGGTGATAAAGCAGCGGCCCATGCGGTTTTGACAGGATAGATTTTTCTTGTTTGTCATAAGTAGTCTCCCTCTGCACATATGCACGCCCAACCCTGCCACCCCAACATGCATACCAGAGAAAGAGAGAAGGTCCACCCATTGATACTATCTTGAACTCATGGAGAACTCACAACACTAGGAGGGCTTGTTTAGAAGCAGAGTGTTGCTACCCTATTGAAAGTCACGGAGGCCTTAGTTCAGTTTGGTTCAGTGGGCGTGAAATGAATGAAGCTGGAAATGGGAAGAAAAGCCATATCTCAGCAATAAAGTTTTCATCTTATTTAATCAAACAGATATTTGCATATTTCTTTGGCAAAGACATCAGGTTCTCCAGTTGATGAGCTAAAGCAAAATCTGCCAAAAGAAATTGTTTTGGTTCTCCTTCTTGAATAGGAAATACTTAACTTCAATTTTTCAACATGAACCTTTGGTGGCTATTAGAGGCATTTTCAAATTTGTTTGGGTGTCGTTTTGGTTATTTAATTCCAGAAACACAATCTGGGCTTCAGAATATTTATAGGAGGGATACTTAACTCTAAAAGCATTATCAACAGCATGAAAGCTTAAAAAGCTTCATCAACCTGTTTCAGTGGGCAACCCAAAATTATTTACATTTGGCCCTAGAATGTAAGCATGTGCTTACATTTGAATGAGGATGTGGGACCTGTATCATATAAAGTACTTGATGCTTTTAACGTCTTAGAATTGGAAACTTTAAAGTCAGCCTACAAATTAGGGAATTATTTAAGCTTAACTTCTTTTAAGCATTCCTCATGGCACTTCTTCACATACAATGTTGTGATACTGATTAATACATAATCTCCCCCACTTAATATCTTCTAGCTGGAAAATGAACTGATGGTTGAACAAGCCAAACTAAATTCTGATGCTGAAAATTTTAGAAGCACTAAAAATATAGGACCCTAAGATCATTCAATTTACCTGTGGAGATATGCAAATTGCATATTAAAAGTTACAGTCTATCAGATATATTCTGTCGAAAGGATTCAGTTGCATAGAAAATAGGCATTTATAAATAGTTGACAAATTTCTCCATGCCATAAATTTAAAGAAGAGTTGAGGAAACACAGCTCCCAATGAGATTGTAACCAAGAGAAGGAGTTGTGTGATTCATCCTCAAAAGAGATGGACAGGGAATTTTCCACCTGTATCTTTTGCAATCTCCCCATCGGTCACTGATTTCAATAGCTCCTCTTTTCCTCACACCATCTGCTGCTCCTGGGCCATGATCATTTTTATGGCTTGGGAAGAAGAAACAGGGCCTTAGCACGTGAGAAGTTTCCAACTTTAGACCTTGAGGGACAACCTCAGAAAAGGAAAGAAAGTGGGGATGAAGACGAAAATTCCAGAGCTAACCGGATGTGAGCTGCTTGAGTTAATAGCCACATCCCCTCAACCTCCTTGTGGCTGGGATAAACCTTTCTCACATACTGGAAAAGCCACACTGTGCGCAGCCAACTCCTCATCTTATACACCCATTTGAGACTTCATGATCTTTATCACAACAGAAATAATATGACATGTTTTATTTCTTATTAATGAGATCATTATCCTTGTAATCCCTCTTCCAACCTCTACATTTTCCTCAAGACCCTCCCTTGGCCAAAAGTCCACAGTAAGATAATGGTCAATAACTATTGAGTTAGTTTATATTGGCTACTTTCTCAAGTGCTTTGCATGTTTTAACTCAAAATAACCATATTATTATCATTTCCATTTTACTCATGAGAAAATACAGACATAGAGAGGTAGAAGACTTTAATATGAACCCTGAAGACTGACTTCAAGTCTTAGTATTTTAACTATTACCCTCGTTCTTTGACATACAGTACTTCATCAGAGTGTTTTCTCAGCTTAACATTAGTAACGCTAGGTATTTAGTTCTGGAGTTTGGTTTTTTTTTTTTTTTTTTTGGTGAGGAAGATTGGCCCTGAGCTAACCTCTGTTGCAAATCTTCCTCTCTTTTTGCTTGAGGAAGATTGGCCCTCAGCTAACATCCATGCCAATCTTCCTCTATTTTGTATGTGGGATGCCACCCCAGCATGGCTGGATGAGCAGTATGAGTCTGCACCTGGGGTCTGAACCCATGAACTTCAGGCCACTGAAGAGGAGCACATGAACTTAACTACTATGTCACCTGGCCAGCCCCTAGTTCTGGACTTTTAATCTTCTGATTCCCACTACTTGTCTTGACAGAAAATTATACAGTCATGCGTCACTTAATGATAGGGATATATTCTGAGCAATGCATTGTTAGGCAATTTAGTTGTTATGCAAACATCATAGAGTCTACTGACGTAAACCTACGTGGTGTAGCCTACTACACTTCTTGGCTATATGGTACTAATCTTATGGAACCACCATCTTATATGCAGTTTGTCATTGACCTAAACATTGTTATGCAGTGCGTGACTGTATTGAATTCTAATTATATACCAGACACTGGAAGTCATTACTTCAAGATATATGAAGCCAACAAAGAATCCATCTCTAACTATCATTGCCTACTCTTCATTTGCATCTTTCATCAGCTTATCATAGATCCTGACTTAATGCTGGCTTAGAGGGAAAGGGGATTTTAATTCAGTAGAATCAAGAATATTGTCCCATTTCTGGAGCCAGAGATTTACTTATGGAAGGGAACAATGTCCTGGTGTGAGTCCCCTGAAACTACCTAATCTATGTCATTGGGAATATTCATAGAGGAACAGAGAGGGTATGTAGTAACAGGAATTTTAAAAGGCATAGAAACATGACTTGGAAGTTATAAGATACCAGACATCCAAAGAATCAAAATAATAACCATAACACCCACTTGCAAAATATTTGCTATATCTTAGCAATATACCAGTGATTGTGGTAAAGATTATGATAATAGGGGCTGGCCCCATGGCCAAGTGGTTAAATTCACGTGCTCGACTCCAGTGGCCCAGGGCTTTGCTGGTTCGGATCCTGGGTACAGATATGGCACTGCTTGTCAGGCCATGCTGAGGCAGCATCCCACATAACACAACTAGAGGCACTCACAACTAGAATGTACAACTATGTACTGGAGGGCTTTGGGGAGAAGATGAAGGGAAAAAAAGGAAGATTGGCAACAATTGTTAGCTAAAGTGCCAACTTTAAAAAGAAAGATTATGATAATAATAATGAGTGCCTGTATAGTGCTTCCTATGTCCAAGCACTAAGTTCTTTGTATATATTAACAAAGTGAATCTTCACAACAATCCCATGCAATGTATGCTGTTGATGCTCACATTCTATAGATGAAAAAAAGAATCTTAGAGAAGTTGTGTGATTTGCCGCATGCTGGTGCAAAGATGGGTTCTACAATATCTTCATATGATAAAAGCTCTCATTTGGCAGCATAAGACATTTTTGGTACTGGAAACCCAAAGGACTTGAGTGACATGGTGTCAGAACTGTCAGACAAGGATGGGTGAGAACAAGGAGAGAAAGTAAATAACCAGAAATATTCTACTCAGAAGTAGCTACAACAGGTAGTATTTCAAAGAACAGGAGGAAGCTAACAATGGAAAACAGCTAAAATACTCATTAAATGGAAGAATTTTTGTCTTAGGAAGTGAAAATATTAGAGACACTTGTAAATAATTTTAAAATACATATTTTAAGAACCTGAAAGAGATGAAAAACATACAATCAAAACAAGAGGTTATGAAGCAAGAGGCAGATATTATTAGATATGAAAATACATCAATTAGAAAATTAGAAAATGAAAAGGATAGCCACTGGTAAAAAATTATAATAGATGATATATATATATATATATATATATGTATGTATATGTATATAAAGAGAGTACAGAATCGACACAATTGAAAGAACATTATTAAATTGGAAGATTATTTATTTAATGAATTTATTTAAAATACAGTACAAAATGATAATAAACTAGAAAGTGTGGGGAAAAAAGCTGTTGTAGTATTAGGAAACTCCAAGAAACTATAGAGTCAAGAACAAGCAGAGGCAGTATTTGAAGAAATAATGGCTAATACTTTTTAGGAAAAAATTAAGAACATTAATCTTCAGATTCAACGAACACAATACAACCTTAAGTTAATTTGTAAAAAATCAAGCTATGAATTATGTATTTATCATTTGACTCAGCAATCCAGCTACTATGAATTTATCCTAAGGCTAGATCTCAATAAACCAATAATATATGCACAAGCTTATTCATGGTGGACTTTTGTCTCATCAAAATATTAGAAACAACCTCATTGCTCATGTGTAGGAGACTAATTGAATAAACTAAGGTTTTCCCACAAAATACAATACTATAGAGTTATTTAAAAAATTGGGGAGAGTGAAGTCAGCATCATGGAGGAGTGAGCTGTTCCCTTTGTCTCTCTCCTCTAAGTTACAACCAGTCAGACATCCATTGACCAACAGAGGGTTCCCTACACAGTACAACAGGATGCATAAGAGATCCAGGCATCTATACAACTGAAAGCGGGTTGACTGGACCCCCAGGAGGTAGTGGAACTAGGGGAGCAGCCCCTACCTCACCCTCCTCCAGCAGTAGCAATCCAGAGCATAGATCCCCATACTGGCCCACAGACCTGTGAGAAAACAGTCATGGCTTCCTTGAGTGGTCTGGCAGTGGTGAATACGGATCAGAGCACTCCCTGCCTGTCTCCCAGAGGACTTAGCCTGCATGCCTATGAATGGAAGTAGAGAGGAAGGATGAGATTGCTCCCTGAACATCTACCAGCAGATCCAGTGTGTGCATACCCTCCCACACTTCAGCAGTGGCCAGGTCCTTCCAATAGTGGGGATCATATACAAAACTTGGATTTTCCTGGCTGGAATGGGGTGCTCTGGCCTGAGTTTTAAAAAGCACACTGGCTAGCACTAGAGACCAGAGGCTGCACAGCAAGCAACAACAAAATCCCCAGCCTGCTTAGCTCCTGGTGGAACCTGTGACCAGAGGCTTCAGGAACCACAGCAAAACTGTTGGCTCAGCCCCCAGTGCCTGCATCCTGAACACCAGCTCCATTAGCAGCCAGGGCTGTGCACCATCCCCTGATCCCTGGGTCCCCAGCAGCAACAGTGACATCTGTGAACCCAGCACCCCTGGCTGCAGTGCAACCAGCACTCCCAGACAACCCAAGAACAGCAGCACAAATGGTGCATGGGGCAGCAGCATCCAAGCCTTGGAGAGCCCATGGAAGGCCACTGGAGGAACATGAGACCCAGGCAACCATGGAAGCAGTAGAAGTGCTTGCAGCCTGGTGACCCTGGTGGTGAGACTTGAGACTAAAGTGAAGACACCAGCAACCCCAGAGGCATGAGCAGCACAAGGAGGGCACTGGCAACACCCCTGGCAGAAGCAGTGGATAGCGGAAAGTGTAGGCTCTCAAATACAGCCAGAAGCAGTGCAGAATGAAAGTAACCAAAACTGTACCCAAATAAGAAAGGTGGTTACTACTACAAATGTGCTGGCATTTTTTACTACCAATTCATCAAACACCATAAAGAACTACAGTAACATGGCAGAACAAAGGAGAAGGACAGCTCTCTAGAAGCAAAACTTGAAGTCACAGAAGATTACCATCTGACTGACAGAGAATTCAAAATAGCTGTTGTAAAGAAACTCAATGAGTTACAAGAAAACTCAGAAAGGCAGTTCAATGAACTTGGGAATAAAATTAATGAACAGAAGGAGTACTTCACCAAGGAGATTGAAACTCTAAAAAAACCAAACAAACAGAAATTCAGGAGATGAAAAACACAACAAGTGAAATGAAAAATAATGTAGAAAGCATTAAAAATAGATCAGACTATATGGAGGAGAGAATTAGATAACTCAAGGATAGAAACCTACAAATGAATCAGATGGAGGAGAGGGAACTAAGATTTTTAAAAAATGAAGCAATTCTTCAAGAAATATATGACTCAATTAGGAAAAGTAATGTAACCATCAAAGGTATCACAGAGAGAGATGAGAGTGAGAAAGGAGCAGAGAGCTTATTCAAAGAAATAATAGCTGAGAACTTCCCAAACCTGGAGAAGGAACTGGACATGCAAGTGTATAAGACTAATAGAACTTCTAATTACCTTAAAGTAAAAAGATGCCCTCGAGGCATATAATATTAAAACTGTCAAAATTCAATGACAAAGAAAAAATATTAAGGGCAGCAAGACAGAAGAAAATAACTTAAAAAGGAACCCCTATCAAGTTTTTAGTAGATTTCTCAGCAGGAACCTTGCAGACTAGGAGAGAGTGGAATGATATATTCAAAATACTGAAAGATAAAAGCTATAAGCCAAGAATACTCTACCCAGGAAAATCATCTTTCAGATATGACAGAGAAATAAAAGCTTTCCCAAACAAACAAATGCTGAGGTAATTCGTCATCACTAGAGCTGCCTTACAAGAAACAATGAAAGGAGCCCCCCATCTGAAACTAAAAAGCAAAGGTTGACAAAACCTTGAGCAAGGAGACAAATGGACAGACAGAATCAGAAAACTTCAGCTCTATATAAGACTAGGTTCATAAACACCTAACTATAACATAAAAGATAAAGGGAAGGAAAGCATCAAAAATAACTATAATCATATAATTAGTTCACAAACCTGTAATGCAAAAAAAGAAGAATTTGTGACAATAAAAACATAGAAAGAGAAGAGGAAGAGGACGGAACTTGCATAGGCTAACGGAGATAAGTGGCTATCAGAAAAAGGACTATCTCATCTATGGGATCTTTTATACAAACCTCATGGTAACCACAAAACATAAAATCAGAGCAGAGGCAAAAAGCATAAACAAAGAAAAAATTGAGAAAAGTGTCACAGAAAACCACAAAACTGAAATGGCAGACAGAAATACAAGGAAAAAGAAATAATGGAAATACAGAATAACTGGAAAATAAAAGATAAAATGGCAGTATTAAGCCCTCATATATCAGTAATAACTCTAAATGTAAATGGATTGAGTTCACCAATCAAAAGACACAGAGTGGCTGGATGGATTTAAAAAGAAGACCCAACAATATGCTGCCACCTGGAAACATATCTCAGCCCTAAAGACAAACATAGGCTCAGAGTGAAGGGATGGAAGATTACACTCCAAGCAACTGACCAGTAAAAGAAAGTGGGCATAGCCATTCTTATATCAGACAAAGAAGACTTCAAGATAAAAAAGATGGATATCATATAATGATAAAAGGGATATTCCACCAAGAAGACATAACACTTATTAATATATATGCACATAACATAGGAACACCAAAGTATATAAAGTAACTATTAACATACCTAAAGGGAGAAATTTACAGCAACATGATAATAATAGGGGACTTCAACACCCTACTCACATCAGTAGATAGATCATCCAGATAGAATGCCTACAAGGAAAGAGTGGCCTTAAGTGAAACACTAGACCCGATGGACTTAATAGATATATATAAAACATTCCACCCCAAAACAGCAGAATGCACTTTCTTCTCAAGTGCACATGGAACATCCTCAAAGGTAGGCTTTATGTTGGGAAACAAAGCAAGTATCAGTCAATTTAAGAAGACTGAAATCATCTCAAGCATCATTTCCAACCACAATGCTATGAAACTAGAAATTAACTACAAGAAAAAAGCTAGGAAAGTCACAAATATGTGGAGACGAAGCAAGATGCTACTGAACAATTATTGGATCAATGAAAAAAATCAAAGGAGAAATCAAAAAGTACCTAGAGACAAATGAAATTGAAAACACAACATAGCAACTCTTATGGGATGCAGTAAAAGTGGTACTAAGAGGGAAATTTATAGCCATACAGGCCTACCTCAACAAACAAGAAAAATCCCAAGTCAATAAGCTTACTCTATACCTAAAAGACTTAGAAAAAGAAAGAACAAACAGAGGTCAAAGTTAGTAGATGGAAGATAATAATAATCATAGCAGAAATAAAGAAAATAGAGACTAAAAAAAATAGAAAGGATCAATGGAACTAAGAGCTGGTTCTTTGAGAAGATAAAGGACATTGACAAACCTTTAGCCAGATACACTAAGAAAGAAAGAGAGAAGACTCAAATAAATAAAATTAGAAATGAAAAAGTACAAATTACAACAGACACCACAAAAACACAAAGGATTATAAGAGAATACTATGAAAACCTATATGTCAACAAATTGGATAGCCTAGAAGAAATGGATAAATTCTTAGAATCATACAACTCTCAAAACTGAATCAAGAAGAAATGGAGAATCTCAATAGACCAAACACAAATAAAGAGATTGAAACAGTAATCGAAAAGCTCCCAAAAAACAAAAGTCCAGGACAAGATAGCTTCTCTAGTGAATTCTACCAAACATTCAAAGATTCAATACCTATCCTTCTCAAACTATTCTGAAATATTGAAGAGGATGTGATGTTTCCTAACTCACTCTAAGAGGCCAACATTACCCTAATACCAAAACTAGACAAGGACAAAACAAAAAATGAAAATTATAGGTCAATATCACTGATGAATATAGATGCAAAAATCCTCAACAAGATAGCAAATCAAATACAATGATACATTAACAGATCATACACCATGATCAAGTGGGATTTATTCCAGCGATACAGGGATGGTTCAACATCCACAAAGCAATCACTGTGATAAACCACATTAACAAAATGAAGAATGAAAATCATATGATCATCTCAATAGATGCAGAGAAAGCATTTGACAAGATCCAACAACCATATAACAACCCTCAATAAAATGAATATAGAAGGAATGTACCCCAACATAATAAAGGCTATATATGACAAATCCACAGCTAATATCATTCTCAACAGAGAAAAATTGAAAGCTATTCTTCTGAGAACAGGAACAAAATAAGGATGCCCACTGTCACCACTCTTATTCAACATAGTACTGGAAATTTTAGCCATAGCAATTAGGCAAGAAAAAGAAATAAAAGTGATCCAAATTGTAAAGGAAGAAGTGAAACTCTCCCTACTTGGAGATGACATGATTCCCTATATAGAAAACCCTAAAGAATTCACCAAAAAACTATCAGAAATAATCAATGAATACAGTAAAGTTGCAGGATACAAAGTCAGCATACAAAAATCAGTTGCATTTCTATACACTAACTACAAACTAGAATAAAGAGAACTCAAGAATACAATCCCATTTACAATTGCACCCAAAAGAATAAAATATCTAGGAGTAAATTTTCTCAAAGAAGTGAAAGACCTATACACTGAAAACTATAAGATGTTACTGAAAGAAATCAAAGATGTACACAAATGGAAACATATTCCATGCTCATGGATTGGAAGAATAAACATAGTTAAAATGTCCATATCACCCAAAGTAATCTATAGATTCAGCGCAATTCCAATCAGAAACCCAATGACATTCTTCACATAAATAAAGCAAAGAATCCTAAAGTGTATACAGAACAACAAAAGACCCTGAATAGACAAAGAAATCCTGAGAAAAAAGAACAACGCTAGAGGAATCACAATCCCTGATTTAAAAATATACTACAAAGCAATAGTAATCAAAACAGCATGATACTGACAGATAAGCAGACACAGAGATCAATGGAATAGAATTTAAAACTCAGAAATAAAACCATACACCTGTGGACAGCTAATCTTCAACAAAGGAGCCAAGAACATGGAATGGAGAAAGGAAAGTCTCTTCAATAAATGGTGTTAGGAAAACTGTACCACCATGTGCAAAAGAAAGAAGGTACACCATTATCTTACACCATGCACAAAAATCAACTCAAAATGGATTAAAGACTTGAATGTAATACCTGAAATCATAAAACTTCTGGAAGAAAATATAGGCAGTACACTCTTTGGCATTGGTCTTGGCAGCATCTTTTCAAGTACCATGTCTACTTAGGCCAAGGAAGTAAAAAAACAAACAAACAAACAAACAAATGGGACTACATCACACTGAAAAGCTTCTGCACAGCAAAGGAAATCATCAATGAAATGAAAAGACAACTCATCAACTGAGAGAAAATATTTGCAAATCATATATCAGACAAGGTGTTAATTTTCAAAATATATAAAGAACTTACACAACTCACCAACAAAACCTGAGCAGAGGATGTGAACAGACATTTTTCCAGAGAAGATATTTGACGGCCAACAGGCACATGAAAAGATGTTCAACATCACTAATTACTAGGGAAATGCAAACAAAAACTACAATGAGATATAATCTCACACCCATCAGAATGGCTATAATTAACAAGACAAGAATGAACAAATGTTGGAGAGGATGTGGAGAAAAGGGAACTTCATACACTGCTGGTGGGAATGCAAAATGGTGCAGCTACTATGGAAAACAGTACAGATATTTCTCAAAAAATTAAAAACAGAAATACCATATGACCCAGCCATCCCATCACTGGGTATTTATCAAAAGAACATAAAATCCACAGTTCAAGGAGATTTATGCACCCCTGTGTTCATCACAGTATTATTTACAATAGCCGAGATGTGGAAGCAACCCAAGTGCCCGTCATTGGATGAATGGATAAAGAAGATGTGATATCTATACACAATGGAATACTAGTCTGCCATAAAGAAGACAAAATTGTATCATTTGTGGCAGCGTGGATGGACCTTGAGGATATTACACTGAGGAAAATAAGTCAGACAGAGAAAGACAAATACTATATCATTTCACTCGTGTGGAAGATAAACAAACAAACATATAGAAAAGGAGAATAGATTAGTGGTTACCAGAGGGGAAGGAGGCAGGAGGAGGGTGAAAGGGGTAAAGAGGCACATATGTATGGTGATGGATAAAAACTGGACCTTCGGTGGTGAACACAGTGCAGTCTGTACGGAAACTGAAATATCGTGATGTACACCTGAAATTTACACAATGTTGTAAGCCACGATGACTCCAATAATAACAATAAAAAACTGATAAATCTAAGAAGTGACATGAACTGATTTATAGGATGTGTTGTTAAGTGAAAAAAGCACAGAAGATTATAAAGTGTATGTACAATGTTTTGTGTTAGAAAGACAGGAGAATATGTATATACATGAAATACAGGACAGATTAAAACAGAAACAAACAATAATAACAACAAAATGGTCACAAGGTGAAAGGATTAGGAAAGGAAATAAGACTTCTCAGAGTGTATGGTGAGGAAAAAAATGATTATAGAGAGAAAGATTTGGATGAAAGAAGCAATGAAGAGTAAATAAATTAGTTTGAAAATGTTGGCAAATCTATTAACTAACAAATTTTATCTTAAAAAGCTATTATTATGATACTGTGTTCATTTGAAAATATCAGAAATATAAATCTGTGATGACGAAACTCTGAAATGCTAAGTTCTTTGTCTTATTTCTGCAGGAGGAAAGAGATGCTGAGTACCTTTAAACATTGTTTGAAAAGAAGATTAAATACGTATGTTAGATATATAACAGTAATCACTAAGAAAATAGAAAGAGTATATATATTCCAAACAAGCAGAGGAAACAATGAAAGCACCAAAAAAACCTTTAATCACAGATAAGAAAGGAAAAGGAAAAAAACGCTAAGTGAAACAAAAAAGTAAAAAAGATAGTTAAAATACTTCAGAAATTTAAAAATGTAAGTGGATTAAAATCAGGTTTACAAAGTTAACCAAATAAAAATTTGAAAATAAAAGAAAACAAGAAAGTAACTAAAATAATGTTTATACATCATTATTAATATCAGATTAAAGAGACTTTAAGGAGAATATAAATATAATTTAGAGTACAAACGCTTTCCTGATCCTCTATTCACTTCCTTTCCTCAACAGAAATAAAACTCAAGTAATGTTTCTTAAAGGTTAGTTGCAATGTGGAGAGAGAGAGAGAAGCACAGAAAGAGGGAGAGGAAGAGGGAGAGAGAGACTGGAAGAGAGAAATAGAAATAGAAAACGAGTAATTCTAACTGGCTCAGTGAACTTTTTATACTCTGTTTTCTTAAAATCCATTTTTTCTCATGCAATTCGAATAGACCTTTTACCAATGTATGACTTTGTAACATCATGTATTAGTTATCTGGAAGCTTGACATTATTCATTAGACAATATCAAAGCAGCACATCCATTAATATAACTACCATCTCATGAGAAATCCTTAAGTTTTGCGAAAACTCACCACAGTGGACACACGTTTTTCAAAATTCTAATTTTCACTAGAAAGCTCCATTTTTATCACTGGCAACAAATACTGCCAATTGTTTTTCTTGAAGAGACAGGCACATTTGTTCACTTTTTAAAAAATGTTAGCTAAATATGAGTCTGAATAACCATAGTCTGCCAACAGTTCTTTCAAGTAAAAATGGTATTCCATGAAGAAAACTACTAGTTCATCTTGCAGCTCAAACAACAGCACGGGTACTTGTCCTCAAGAAAACCACTATCTTTCAGTATGCACAAGTCCTTTAATCAAACGTGCCACTTTGTCACATAGAATATTAAAAAGACATGTATTCAAGGGTCAATATTTAATCAATTTAATAATTCTCACTGCTTCTCCAAGGGCATTCTTAAGCAAAAGTGGTCCTTTTTTTGGTCAACTGAAAGTGTGCAGCTGTGAAGAGTGTATATGAGTGAAAGAGTATAATGCCTCATACTGCTTGGTGCCACTGCCATGATTTCTGCTAAGGTACCAATTTCACCTACAATTGCTTTTGCACCATCAGGGCAAATGCCAACACATATAACACTGAATACTAATATAATACTAAATACCAACCAAGTATTGCTATGAAAATAATTTTGACTTCATGGACCTGCTGAAACAATCGCAGGATGTCCAAGAGTCCACAGACCAGACATGGAGAACCAGTGCCCTGTGCCTTTCTGCTTCTCACAGGTATGAGTTTAAGCCAAGTTCCAGAGGTAGGAAATAAAAGGCCTCTCTCTCTCTCTCTCTCTCTCTGTCTCTCCCTCATACGCACACACACACGCACACACACACAGACACAATAGTGGTTCTTATTATATGAGTCAAATTTAGCTTTCAACCTACAATCCTTAGACGCTTTTAACCTTGCTTGTAAACTTATCACAGCTTTTCTCTTCCCTTTAGCCGTGTCGAGTCCCTCTCTCCTGCCCCACCTTCTTTCCGAGGACAAGGCGCCATCTCCTCATTCTTGGATGGATGCCTATCGTGAATCCCTTGCATGTTTCCCAATAACTGCATCTGCTTTGTCACTTGTGTCTTGCTGTTGCATTTTAAAAATCTGATTACTTTAGCTATGGGTTCAGAGGTGGGCAATTTCTTCCAAAAATGGTGTTTACAAGTAGTCCCTCACTTCTAAACACTGAACAGAGAAATGACTCACTTATAAAAATGGCTACCAATGCCAGCTCTCCCATCCTCACACACTCAGACACTTTCCTTTCTTGTGGAAACCACTTCGAAAAACACCATGAAGTATTCAGAGAATCTGTAGTTTCGTAATTTGAAGAGGAAGGTAAATATGTTGAACAAACATTATTTGAGCACTTAAATATTTGTTAAATTAAATTATTAATGAAAATGGAATATTAAAAAAAGTCAGAAGTACCTCAAGAAAAATGAAATTTTGGACAATGTTCTAGGCAGGGCTGCCTTCACTATGTCCTGAATCGCTCTGTCCAAAATAATACACACACACATGCACACACACACACACACACAAATTCCACTTGATCTCATGGCTTAAAATGCTGCCAATCAAAGACTCAATGGGTTAGGTGTCTAAATGTGCAAACACGTCTCAGTTGATTCCAGGTCTCTGCTATTTGTCGATGGGAATGGGATTAGAAGGGAGAGGATTTGGGGTTAATAATATTGGAATATGAAAAGAGGGAAGTGGATACAGAGAAATGAAAGTAATGGGATTAGGCAAGGTAGGTACAACAGGCAAAGTAGGTGCAACATACAAAGGAGAAAGTGCCAAAGACATTTCATCTACTTGAAAATCTTGCTTTGGAGCAATCCTGGTGGCGTAGTGGTTAAGTTTGCACATTCCACTTCAGTGACCCTGGGTTTGCAGGTTCGGATCCTGGGTGTAGACCTACACACTGCTCCTCAAGTCATGGTGTGGCAGCATCCCACTCATAAAGTAGAGGAAGACTGGCACAGTTGTTAACCCAGGGACAAACTTCCTCAAGCAAAAGAGGAAGATTAGCAACAGATGTTAGATCAGGGCCAATCTTCCTCACCAAAAATGAAAAGAATTCTTGCCTTAAGTTCAGACCAGATGTTAAGAAGACGGGGAAAAAATAATCTCTTTCTCTTTCTTTCTCTCCTGACTCCTAAACTGCATAGTTCTTGATAGCAGATAACAGAATTTAGGTCTCTGCCATCAGTCCTTCAGATACTTGAGGGGTAGAGATGCATTGGGTACCAAATACACAATGAAATTAACTCCTACCAGGGTTTCTACAAGCTGTTGTGCTACAGGAGAAGCTACAGACCTGGGGAAGACATTCTCAAAACATACAACTGACAAAGGATTAGGGTTCAGAAGTTGTGATTTCGGTACAACTGATTTACAAACATAGATTTTGCACGTAACTCCTTTGTTGGTTGAACTCTTCCTCTTTAGGATTACTTTAGGGTTTTTTCCTGTTATTTTTCTTTTTTTCCTTGAGGAAGCAATGTGTGCTGGGTATCTTGATGGGTGCTGGCTATTACGTGGGTTGGTAAAACACATGCTTGCCCTCAGAAAGTGTAGCAGAGGAATTCATTGCTGACGCAACAGTGACAAGATGAAAGAGAGGAAAATGTAAAAGATGTTTACGAATGAGAATTCAGTTGGATGTGTTTTCTTTCAAACAAATTTTCTCACTACTTTCTACTAAATTTCTGATTGTAGTGGACGGAATATGTTGAAACCCTCACCCCCAGTGTGATGGTGTTTAGAGGTGGGACCTTTGGGAGGTGATTAGGTCCTGAGGGTGGAGCCCTCACAAATGGGATTAGTGCCTTTATCAGAAACGATGGGAGAGTTGCTCCATCTCTCTGTTCTTTCCACCATGTGAGGATACAGTGAGAACTCAGCCTGTAACCCGGAAGAGGGTTCTTATCAGAACCTGACCATGATGGCACCCTGATCTTAGACTTCCAGCCTCCAGAACTGTGAGCAGCATATTCTGTTGTTTATAAGCCATCCAGTCTATGGTATTTAATTTGTTAACAGCAGCCCAAACTGACTAAGACACAAAGTTCATTGAGAGAGTCCTCAAGAAATTTTCTAAGTCAACCAGATACAAAAGCAGTTTTTCAAAGAAAGCTGCTTAATGTATTCCTCCCTCCCCATACTCCTCTCACAGTGCATAGCAGACAACCGGAGTGAGCTGACTTGTTCACACTTATGTATTTGCAGGGTTTAGGCTCTTCACTGCACCAAAAAGCCAGGCACAACCATCAACACGTCACTGTTTTGCCCACAATCTGTACTCTCCTCAGAGACAACACTGTTGGCAGTTTTTTAAATGGTTGATACTGCATAATAGGCACTATGCAAAAATGTCAGTCCCCATGCAGCCGGCTTGCCATACTCCAGAGGTTACACTTGGTGAAGTTCATGGCAGAACGTTCTGCTTCCACTTAGTGCTTAAATGCTCTTAGCAGGAAGAGTGGATAGGCTCTGTTCCCATCGAGAATCTGGAAATAAGTAGGTTTGCAAAAATGTGAGAGCTCTCCACTTGGCAATCTGTGTTTAGGAATGAGCTCTTGACCCATAGGAATTTGTTAAGCTTACTTTCAAACTCTCTACTTTTTAAAAGTTTTGCTGTTGTGCATGTAGAGAGCTGTCTCATTTGATGCATCACTAGCTTTCTCACCTGCTTTTTTTTTTTAGGAAGATAAGCCCTGAGCTAACATCTGCTGATAATCCTCCTCTTTTTGCTGAGGAAGATTGGCCCTGAGCTAACATCCATGCCCATCTTCCTCTATTTTATGTGGGATGCCACCACAGCACAGCTTGACAAGCGGTACATAGGGCCACACCCGGGATCCGGGCTAGTGAACCAAAGCAGAATGTGCACACTTAACCACTGCACCACTGGGCCAGCTCCTCTCACCTGTTTTTTCAATCAAGGGTTGTGTGTTGTACTTTGTCTTCCAAATACGGTCAGGCATCATTTAACAACGGGGCCACATTCTGAGAAATATGTCATTAGGCAATTTCACTGTTGTGCGAACATCATAGAGTACACTTATGCAAACCTAGATGGTATAGCCTATCACACACCTAGGCTATATGGTACTGTTCTTATGGGACTGTCTACCTATATGAGGTCCACTGTTGATTGAAACGTCATTATGTGGCACATAACTGTAAAGACTGTCATGGCAACATCCTTTGCTGAGAACCCTCTTAGTAGGGCAAGAACCGTTTGCTCCTTCTGGTGAGTCTGACCGAGCCCATCTTCCATCAGCTTCTCAGTTCTGAGCTCACTGCTCAATTAAAGAATAAATCAACTTTTTTTGCAGGCCTGAGACTAACCCAGCTTCTTCTCTTGAGTAGTTTCAGCCTAGATATTGGAGAACACTGCAAATGACCCTAGATCTATTTCTCTCTTTGGATTCATCTCCAGGCCTTCCAAATCGCCTCCCTTCCTGGCTGCTTCCTCCCTGGCCCCTTGGAACAACAACTGACAATTGTACACTGACATTTATACATTTGTAAATACAGCATTTACAAAGTGCTTCCGCACACAATAGGAACCAAAATAAACTAATCATTTGCTCTAAGCCAGGAGCTAGGCAAGACACTTAACAAGCATTACTATATCTAATCTTCAAAATGCTCCATTGGGTTTTACTATTCTCTTTTAACACATGAAGAAAACGAAATATGCATCTCCTAGATGGAATTTGCCTCATGATTTTTGCATAATCTCCACCAAAATACATGATTCCATAATTCCCGTCTCTGTTTCTTAAGGAGACGTGATGGGCAGAAAACATCTAGATATTTATGATTACATCTCCCTCCATCTTTTACAATCATCCTGCTCGTAACTAATTCAACAAGATTTTTTTAAAGTTAGCCACTTGGACTTTATTAAGTCTTTTCAAAGCATTCAACTTAGTGTTTAAGGCAAAACATCCTTTTTTTTGTTGTAGAGCTCATATTTTAATAGTTCACATAATGATACATTAAAACATGAAGTGCTGTAGTAAGTGCAAATGGCATGAATAGGCTTGGAAAGAGCCCAACTGACTCTTGATGAGACAAAATGTCAACTAGTGGGTGCAGGAGTGCGGGACATACTGGAGCGTAACTTTGTAGCCTCAAGCCTCAGTATGAGCATTTCACGAAACGGAGGTTAGCAGTTTTACTGCTGAAGTATATTGTATGACAGTCCTCTTTCCTCATGTGCATGTCTCTCTTATTATGAACAGAGCGATTTAAATAGTCAGAGTATCTATCCTTTTAAATTTTTACAGATTCACCTGGATTTATTGCCTAATTAGCTTATTGCATCCTGGGGTAATTTGGCTGTGTAACAGGGGTATACTGGCAGCAGTGAAAGGGTGTGGCCCAGGACAGGCTGTATTTTTCAAGAGTTAGGCATAAGCTGTGGCCAAGAGTTAAGTCTGTACTAAAGCAAGATCTAAGGTTATTTCCTAGCAGACGTAGTAGAAAACATTACGCCCTGAGCGCTTTGTGCCAGAAATGTATCCATTCATCCGTCCGTTTGTTCAACAATGTTTACCGAGCCCCTTCTATGTTTTAGGTGAGGAGGATGCAATAGTAAACAAAACTTGACAGGGTCCCTTCTCCTGGTAGAGCTTTCAGGCTTGGATGGAAACGTCGCAGAAATGAAAGCTAAATTGTCACCACAAAGTGGGCTATGAAGAAGTGCTACTGGGTACTTCAATTTAATGTAGTCAGGAAGGTCAGAGGAGGCTTTCTGGGAAATGACACCCGAGATCAGAAGAAGGTACTGGAATCAGCTAAGTGACAGTTGAGAAAGAAGGTCTTTCAGGAGGCAGGAACAACATGTAAAAAGACCCTGTGGTTGGAGCAAACAAAGAAATTTCAAGGGAATAAAATTATCAATAAAGATAATAAAGTGTCTTCAGTCAGAAGGGATATCCCAAGACAAAACACTGGGCTTGCTAACAGGTATTTGACAATTTGAAAGAGGAACTTACAGATTTCCCCTTGGTGATTCCAGAGTATCTCAACAAAGCAGTAGCATCAAATGCCTGGATAGAAGAAGAACTAACTCCGGCAATCCAACTCCCAGGGTACAGAGTTAGAGGTGGGAGGCGTGCGGGGAGGGAGAATGGCCAGATACGTCTATGGAAAGACCACTAGGCTGCATGTCTGGGGACCTGAGTCACATTCCTGGCTTTGTTAAATAGCTGCTGTGTGACATTTGGGAAGTTGTTACTTTCTCAATAGACTGTGATCCCAGTCCTGGGTCTAAATGCTGACTCTGCTCCTTATTAATATATAACCTTGGGCAACTTACACAACTAATCTGAACCTTAGTTTTTCTCTTTGAACGGATCGAAATAATAATGGCCTCCTATAGAATTGTAAGGACCAAATGAGATAATAAATATGAAGTGTCTAGTTGTAGCGGATGCTATTGGTGCTCCACCCATTGCCCTGATAGCTGCCGGTTTTTCCTGACAGATTTCCAATTGACAATACTGCATTTTGTGCCTCAGGACTTTCTTTCCAACATCTTGGACAGTCCCTTTGCCCATGCACAAGTAACACTTTCCTGCCTTCCACAGTAGCCCTCAGACAATGACTCCATAGATGAGCATAAATGCTCCAGCTTCTTCACCCTTTCAATAAAATAATTTTGAGGTTTGGGTTTTACTTCTTTCCCAGATTTTCCTAGAAGATTAAGTTCCTCTCACCTTGTGCTCCTGGAATAACCCACTTGCACTGAAACCTTTATCTCAAGTTCTGCTTAGCGGAGAACCCAAACTAAGACATGGTACAATATCTATCATATAGTCAGCACTCAACAAATGTTTGATGAAGTAATGATTTATGACAAAAACTATTATACCTACTAAAGAAAATAAGTTGATGAAAGCTAATGATTGTTCCAGTATCTAGGAGAACTCTAAAGATTGTTCCAGCATAAAACTTGGAATAAAAAGTGTTCATCATTTTTCTCTGGTACAAAAAACAGAGAGTAGCCATATGGGTAAAATAAAAGGTAACTAGATTCAAAGGAAAAGTCATCTGGACTGTTAAGAAAGCCAAGCAAGACCTGAAGATAGCAGCAGATGTTGTCTATAAATTATTTGAAGCGATTAAAGAAGCTGCAAAAAAAGCCAAATGCTAGTGCTTCCCTCTAGGACACAAGCCCAGACTCTGCTGGTACTCCAGACTTAGCAGGAACTGGCTTCTCCTCTGTCCTCCAATATTTCAAGGTAGCCAGCCATATAAAGATGCATCCTGTTATATAGGTTTACATATAGAATTCAGGGGCACTCATGGCAGTGAGTGAGACTATGCATGTCATGGCTAATCAGCAAGGGGAACGCTGTGGGGTTATAAGGATTTTTCAAGCTTGTAAGAAGTTGGTTTATCTGTTATGATTACAACCAGCTCCCTTAGCAATGTCAAGCGTACCTTTTGCAGATAGGCATGAAGGTTGGTAATGGTAGCAAACTCCAGGCAATAAAGACAAAAAATAAAAGGGGAGTGACCATTCCAGCCATGAGCCATGTGATTCATTTCACTCCAGGGCCCTCATCATGGACCTCAAACTAAGGATCACAATATCACAATTATTAAGTAATATTACCTTAATAAGAAAAATCTCTTAGGGAAACTGTAGTCAGCAGGCTTTGAGATTGAGAACACTGAGCTATCTAGTCGAATGTTTCCCAGGGACTTTTGTGCACATTCAGAAGAAAACTAACTCTCACACTTTAACTGGATCTTCAAAAATAACAATTTCCATTGTTTACTATGTCATTGGTGGAATATTTTGTGTGCATTATTTTATCTATCTTCGTAACCATACTCCAATGTTAGCTGTGGTTGTATAAACCGTTTTAAAATATCGTGTCTTAACACAATAACCACTTATAATTTCCAAAGAGTCTAGGGCCAAGCTGTTCTGGGCCAGCTGATCTCAGCTGGGCTCACTCACATGCCTGGGGCCTTGGCTAGGACAACTGGGCTGACCTAGCTCTGTTCCACATGGTCTCTCATTCTCCAGGAGTCTAGCCCAGGCTTGATCTCATGGTGCAGGCAGGGTTCCAAGAGAATGGAAGCGTGGGCTTGGAACTAGTACATCTTTTCTTCCACCACAATATGTTGCCAAAGCAGGTTAGCCCTGATTCAAGAAGCGGGGAGAAAGATTTCATCTCTTGATGGGAAGAGCTTCAAAAGTCACATTGCAAAGAACCTGAACACTGGGAAGTATGAAGAATTGTGCCCATTTTTTGATCAGGCCAGGACATCTAGTAATTAGTATGATAGACTCACTGATACCATGAGTAGAATAAAATATAGCTGATCTTTGGAAACTCAAGGTCTGCAGGCCTTCACATGCAGTTGGAACAGGGACGGATAGGGTTAGAATGCCTTAGAATACTCTCTTCATGCAACAATTCATTTTACTAATCAGATTTCCCCTCTGTTCTTCTGGAAAGCCTCCTCCACTTAACCCTTGGAGGTCACTATACATTCTGATTACGTACTTGAATTCTTCTGTCATAGCTCTTATCATATTGTACTATGTTTCTTTGTTTAACTCTCCGACTTCCTTTAGAAGGTATCTTTCTGAGGGCAGGAATTGTCTTTCTTCTTCATCACTATACCATATATGCATCAACCGGTAGAGAGTGCAGCAAAGAATCACCACACAATAAATATTGTATTGTTTACTGAATGAAAATTCCTAAAACTATGAACAAAAATAATAAGGAAAATGTACACAGACACAAGGTGACTCTCCATTATTATTCAAGTGAAGAGATAGGAACCCTGGGATACAGAAATGTCATCACTAAATGCTGGGTAGCTCACATTCGACTCCCTTCTTGCTCTTTTCCCTTGGGTAACTCTCTACCCTGCTAGAGGACCATAGCATTTTAACACCTTAGAAGAATACCAGTCAGCTATTTGTCTGCAGGCTCTTGTGCAATTGAAAACTAAAAGTCTATCAGAGAGTTCTAAACAAGGATGCATTTCTTGATTGGATTTCTGTCTTCCACAGAGCTTGGACATAAATTGTCCCCAATTTTTGGTGAGGTATACAGATCTGCTGGACCATTTTCTTTTCAGTCATGTTTCCAATCACTAACTAATTATTTTTTCCAATTTGTACCTAATAAAATTTTATTTGGATCAAAATTGAATGTCCTTGGTGGTATGGAACTGGATCTGGAAAGTATTGGGTGATAGAGAATATATTAGAAGATAACAGGTTCACTTTGTTGGACATGATTAGCCTACACAATTAATTTCAGCTTAAAAGATACCAAAATTTAAGGTAATTTTCTTAAAAAGAGAACAACAAAAATGAAATAAAGTTACTTTTTTCTGCAATCATTTTTCTTACAGTATTGGTAAGGTTAAACAAAGAAAAATATTAGGTTACATGTGACTTGCTAAAATTTTTAAACAAGCCTCAATAAAACAGACTTCTTGATTACAATCTTTGTGACGTAAAATTTGATATAAGCTTTATCATGTTCAGAACTTAAGCAAATTTATCAAGCAGTTCAACTCTGGGAAACTAGTTAAAGACTCTACAGATATAGAATGAATAAACACACATAACATTTGACCCAAGAATTTAACCTATAGGAACTAATTTTACAGGTATCCTGTAACATGTTCACAAAAGTGAACTTTCAAGAATATTTATTGTAGCATTTTATAATAATAAATTAGGAATAATCTAAACCCTCAATCAAAAGCTAGTTGAATCCAGTGTGTATATATAGATATATACCTATCTATATATACCTATATATACATATATATACTGTGTGTATATATATATATATAAATAAAGGAATTTCATTTAACAGCTAAAATTAATGAGGCAACATATCTATGTACCAATATGGAACTTTCTCCAAGATATATTGTTATGCATAAAAGAAAAGCAAGGTAATGAACTATGTGTATGCATACTAAAATTTATATTTAATATTCAAGAAATGATACAAATGTTGTATTTTCTGGAAGGATACATTAAACACAAGTAAGAGTGATTGTTTCCTGGATGAGGAAGAGGTTGGTAGAACAATAGTGAGAGAAAGAGTTACCCTTCACTCTATTTGTTTTGTGTCTTTTAAACTTTTTATCTTATACTTGCATTATCTGATCAAGAACATAATAATAATGTTGAAAAGAACAAATAAAGCAAAACGTATGTCTATAGAGAGTCTATTAATGTAAAGGCTTAATTACAATCAATATTTCAAGTAGAGATAAACCAGGAGTTGGAAAGAATGAACACTAGTTCAACATGTGTATACAAGTTACAAGGACAAATATAAGTGTATTTAAGGTATCTGGTTAGGATTCAAGAATAAGTTTAAGTGAAAAATTGAACTTGCTCCTAGGGCAATTATATAGTTTATATCTTACCCTAAAAAGCTTCCATCCTAATGAAGAACATGAAAAAAAAAAAACTGGAATTGTCAGAAGACAAGACTAAGTGGCTAAAATGTTTTTAAATGCACACAAGAGAAAGTAGAAAATATGTGTAATTCTATATCTATTAAAGAATTTGAATGTGCAATATTACTTTTTCTTACCCAAAAACCCCTCAATACCAGAAGGCTTCACCATCAATTTCTTGTGAGCTTTACTGTCTCTAACTAGCATTCTCACATTTGGTCGGTTAGAGAACACTGATGAGACTTTTCTTGCAAGCCATTCAGTTCTCCATGGAGAATTTTCAAGGAACTGTCCACTAATTGAAGTTATCTGAGTTGCCACTCCACCTTTCTCAGGCAACAAACCATTTCATTGCCATCCCTATGCACATTTTCTTTGAATTGTTCCACTTGAACAAATATCAGTGTTCTTATTTCTTTCATGAAGTTTTAAGTTGAGTATATTCACACTTGCTAAGATGGCTTAAAATTTAAGAGACAGACAATACTAAGTGTTGACAAGGATGACAAGAATGTGGAACAACCAGAATTCTCATCATCTACTTGCAGGAGTGGAAAATTATACAAGTTCTTTGGAAAATACTGGGCAGGATTGCCTACAGCCGGAATTACAAATTTACTCTGACCCAACATTTGCACTCCTTGGTCTATGCCCAAGATATATGAGTGTTTATTTCCACCAAAAGACACATACAAGAATGTTCAGAGCAGAATTATTTTTTAAGGAAACTTCAAACTGGAAACAACCCAAACATCTATCAACAGTAAAATAAATAAATAAATTTTAAAAATACATTCATATGGGGCTGGCCCCGTGGCCGAGTGGTTAAGTTTGCACACTCCGCTGCAGGTGGCCCAGTGTTTCATTGGTTCGAATCCTGGGCGTGGACATGGCACTGCTCATCAAACCACGCTGAGGCAGTGACCCACAATGAAGAATATACAACTATGTACCGGGGGGTTTGGGGAGAAAAAGGAAAAAAATTTTAAAAAAATCTTTAAAAAGAAATACATTCATATAGTGGAATTACTATTTGGAATACAGAGCAAACTACTGCTACACATAATATAGACTAAGAAAGTCATTTTTAAAAAGCTAGAAAATAAAAATGTACATGCTGTATGATTTCGCTTACATAAAGTTCAAAAATCGATCAAAACAGCTATAGTTGTAATGAGCTGTGCAAACTGCACAGGTGAAGGGCATAGTCCCCACAAAACTGCTCTCACTTCAAGCATCAGCCACAAGTTCAAGGTCCCCAGAGCCACCCTCACTTCAGATCAGCTGGCTGCAAATTCAGGGGTCTCCACCAACTACCTTCAGCTTCCATAATTTGCTAGAAAGACTCACACAACTCAGAAAGCACTATATTTCCGAAGACAATTTTATTATAGTGAAAGTTACAGATTTGAACTGGCAAAGGAAGAGAAGCATAGAGAAGGATCTGGGAGGTTCCAGATGTGAGGTTTCCTTCTGCAAGGACACTGTCCTCTCCTGGAATAGATGTATCACAACACACATGGAGTATTGCCATCTAGGGAAGCTTACTAGAGACTTGGTATGCAGAGTTTTTATTGGGGTTTGGTTGTATATTGCCTGCATGGTTAACCTTTAGCCTCAGCCCTTCCTGTAGGTTTGAGCTAATACCTTTAGTCTCCAGTTCCCCCAGAGATCAGATATGACATGGTACATCTCAAAACCCCCATCATAAATCACATGGTTAGACCTTCTAGTGGACAAAGTTCCCGGGCAAATAAAGACATTGCTCTCAGGCCAGACATTCAGTGACCTAGAGATCACCTCCTGATAGGTGAGGACAAAGTCCAGATCTCTCTTTGGGTAAGATTAATTTCTCTCTAAACAATATTGATGGGTGTCAGAACAGCAGTTACATTTAAGGTCATTACATTAAGAGCCAGGAAGAGTAGGATGCTGACATCTAGGATGTGGGTAATGTGCTATTTCTTGACCTGGTGGTAGTTATACAAGTCTGTTTACTTTGTAACATTCACTGAGCTGTATTTTTTTATGATTTGTGTGCTTTTCTGTATGTGTGTTATACTTTAATAAAAATGTATACTTGGGGAAAGAAATTTAAAAACCAGAGATGCTGGGGCTGGCCCCATGGCCGAGTGGTTAAGTCTGCGCACTCCACTGCAGGCGGCCCAGTGTTTCGTTGGTTCGAATCCTGGGCGCGGACATGGCACTGCTCATCAAACCACGCTGAGGCAGCGTCCCACATGCCACAACTAGAAGGACCCACAACGAAGAATATACAACTATGTACCGGGGGGATTTGGGGAGAAAAAGGAAAAAATAAAATCTTAAAAAAAAAAAAAAACCCAGAGATGCTGCTCTGCCAGAGCAGATATTTAATAGTGTGAAACAGGGAGTGTTATACAATCCATGGCTTCTACCCAGTAGGGAAGCAGTTTTCAGGTTGAACTCAACACAGAAGCTACATTCTTCCTGCCAAAGAAACAGCTGCAGTGAAACCTTCCTGCTGTTAAGGTGCTGAAAGACCATTTCAGCCAAAAATGGCATAGGTCGTAAATGGTGTGTGGCCCAGAAAATATCAATGAATGGTGCAGAGTCAGCGGGAGGAAGGAAGAGAAAGCAGGGAGAGAGGAAAAGAGGAAGGGAAAAAAGGAATAAAAGAGAAAGAAGACCAAGTAGAAATATTTCTTTAGCTGAATATTGACTCATGTCTTAGAATTTCCCAGAACAGTCTCTGAGATGAGGATTTGTGTGCGAGTGATTTATTAAGAAAAGGCTCCTTGGAGAAACAGTAAGGGAGTAGGGGAAGTAAGACAGTGAAGGGCAACAAGCCAAGCAAGGTTATGATTTTAGGCAGTCCCAGCCTCAGCCTGATCTTACAGGGGGGCTCTGGGGTGTAAATTATACCTTAGAGTCTTGTCTCTTTTCAGGGCAAGGCAGCTGGAAGGAGACACACTCCTGTCATTTCCTAGGGACCACATCAAGGGGGGTGTAAGTTCCCAAACATTTCCAACTCCGCACAAGTTCAGGCAAAGCAGCTTGAAGATTTTGAGGGCCATCCTCCAAAAGGAGCCAGACCTGATGGTCTAGTGGCTAAGATTTGGCGCTTCCACCACCGTAGCCCAGATTTGTTTCCCAGTCGGGGGACTTCACCACCTGTCTGTCGATTGTCATACGGTGGCAACTGCATGTTATGTGATGCTGACCAGCAGGGTCACCATGGTGGACAGGTTTCAGTGGAGCTTCCAGACTAAGACAGACTAGGAAGAAGGATCCGGCCACCCATTTCCAAAAAAATTGGCCATGATAACCCTCCGAATAGCAGCGGAGCATTATCTGACATAACACTAGAAGGGGAGAGGATGGCCCGAAGGGACTGGGTTGGGTTCAGCTCTGCTATACACAAGGTCGCTAGGAGTCAGAACCAACTCAACAGCACTAACTACCTCCAAAGACAGTTGTCTAGTGGTGTGAGTTATTAAAAGTCAATACAGAAGTTACAGAAGTCAAGGAAAGGGCCTGGAAAGAATTCTAGGATCGTGGAAGAGCAGTAACTATGTTCACTACCCTGGTGAGGAAGGGTTAGAAATTAATATAAAAACATGCTATATATTTTTTACACTTAGCTGTATACATTCTCGTTTGAGTTGAACATTTAGTACACTGCGTTCAGTTGTCATTCCTGGTATGAGTCATTCTCAGTCAAGCTCTCATAACGTCCCAAGTTAAATCATCTTTTAAATTATTGTTAAAGACATCTATTCAAACTGGGTGAATTCCAGCCAGTCATTTCAGGCACTATTTTAGAACTCACAGAAGGAAGACAGGGTGAGAAAAATGCCCCTTACCCGAGAGTGCCTGGGAAAAATCACAGGGCTGTGAGTTCAGTCATTCATTTGAAAGGTGGTGAGTGAGGAAGATGCTATGGGAGGTTCTAGCGATACAAAGATAAACCTATGTGGACCTTGCTCTTGAGGAACCCATAGTCTAAAGAAGACAGTCGAATATAACTTATAAGACATTATGGTAAATGCTGTAATAAAAATATGAAAAGCAAATTTTGGAGAGAAGTAAATTTTGAGCAAAACTTTGCAAAGCAACTTGAGGTTTTTCTTCCTTCAACTCATTTTCATATCACTATAATGTTCTGTGTCCTGCTGATGTGTTATCACATTTGAAATAGTTGAGAAGTAGTGCTATTTACAAAGGAAGAAACTGAAGTTGTGACAAAAGCAATACTCACACAGCCTATTGATGGTTAATCTGTATGCTTAGTAAACCGGATCTGGCAGAAAATATTCAAAAGCAATGTTTCATTTTTTTCAGGTCTAAGTGGGACATATTATACTATACAACAAGGGTTAGCAAACTACTGCTCACGGGCCATATCCAGTCCAATGCCTATTTTTGTAAATAAAGTTTTACCGGAATACATCCAAAGTCATTCATTTCCATATTGTCTATGGCTGCTTTCCAGCTACCAGGCAGAGATGATATGTGACAGAGACTATATGATCTGCAAAGTCTAAAATATTTATTATCTGGCCCTTTTAAGAAAATGTTTGCTGACCACTGCTATATCCTAATAGACATAAATTACAAGAACTGAGAATATCTGCTCATAATTTACTTGTCCTTTTGAAAGAATTCTGCTATGCCCTTCCCCTCCTGGGATCTGGGTATTTGTGTCATTTCCTGTGTAATGTGGTAAGATCCCAGGGGCGGAGGGGGTCTATTTGCATCCTTTCTCTTACTACTTTTAACTTAGAAATTCAAAATCAAGTACTCAAAAATAAATGTTTGTGATGACTCTTCCTGTAGCCTTTCTGTTAGCAGTCAATGCAGTAGACACTAAATAACTGCTTTTGGATAAACTGCCACCGTGGTTTTCTGTGGACCAGCTAGCTTTTTAAAATGTTTTTAAAGAAATCTTTAGACAAACATACATATAGGACTCCAGATTCAACATTCAGATGGAAAAGGCCTTATATTTCCTTTGCTGGATTGTTGAAGTTTGTTGCTCAACCCAAAGGCAGTGAGAAAATTAAATAACCTACCAGCCCATAAAATGGATGAGATAGTTAATTTAATATTCAAGAATGATATCTAGAGTTATAAAAAAGAATAAGATAGTTTTGGTGTGGTGCATATCCTAATTGAGTGTAAATTTATAAAGGACAGAGTTAGAAGAAAATGTAACAGTCTTCTTCAAAAGAATCCATGAGAAAAACAAGAGTAAGTTAAACTTATTAATAGCCTACCCCAAATTTCAGTTGTAAAATTCTCCTGTACTTTACAAACATGCAAACAAATTTAAACTATGATGTAAAACTCACAGAGAAGGGATTTTAAAATTAAGGTAAATAAGGTTCTCTATGAAGGAAAAAAGAATACTATTTCCATAGCAATTAATCTCCAGAATGATAAAGTTTTGGCAGTGTTTATATAATTCTAAACTTATTCAAAAAATTCAAGAATCAACCTTATGCCTTAAAAATGAAATACTTGTTTTTCACCACAATGATACTTATATTTACATTTCTAAAGGACTTTACGGTTCATGTGGATGCCAATCATATCATACCTGGTTCTGTAGTTTCTCTTAAATTCTACTATGATTTATTTCTGAGTGGATTTGTCCATAACCTTACTGGAATTCAGCAATGTGCCTGTCCCCATTGAGAATTGATTTGTACAAAGGTCTTTGGTTTCCTGCTGTCAGTAAAGAGAACATAGAAGCTCCAAGAATGATTAAAGTAAAGACTCAAGTAAGTTTCTTACTTTAGAAAAATATCAAAAGTCTTTGAGACTGCTTCCTGAAATCTAGATGCTTGGACTCTATAACTCAATAGCTAATAAGTAGAAAACCTAGTTTCCAATTTAGTTGAGGTTAAGTTGGAACTTCTGACTCCCAAGATAAGACAATGGAGTCACCTCTCCATGAATATGCTTTCTGAATTTCCTAGACTTTCCTTCTTTACTTTCTGTTTACTCAGATACAGAATTTTATATTAAGAAACCAAACTTTTCCATTAGGTTTTTCTTTATTTAGTTTTGTTCTGAGCCTAATAAATAGCCTTCAGCATGGAACACACAGACTTCTGCTCTTATTGCAAAGCCCAACCAAGAATCTTGGAAGTACTGACTTGAGGATTTAGTAATGAAAGCAAATCCTTGAAAGCCTCAGCCCCTTCATTAGCATAAATCCAAACCCCCTGCAAGTAGCTGCAGGGCCAGCTCTAAGCTGGCTCCCTTTACAGTCAATATATAAATAAGAAGGAGGTCTGTACCTACAGAATTTGAATTATTACAGCAGGGAGCTGAGTTCAAGCCATAAATAAAACAAATAGCTTGCTCCCCATAAAGCTGATCCTAGGGAGGAAATCAATTTCTCGCCCTACAGAAAACGACCAGTCTTCTACCACCCAAAAGGTTTGTTTGGAACAGTGCCAGTCACCTAACGGGTGCTCGATAAATACATCTAGGATTATTCCAGTCCAATCCATTACAGTCTTTTCAGGACAAGTCAAGTTATCAGCATGACCTTTGACGTTGTTCTCTTGGGGTCTTTCTTACTTCTATAGAGCAGGCATTGTATCCTTAATTACTCTAAACTTTGGCTTAGTGCTTTCTTCTGACTTGGCAGTTCATCTGAAAATTCTTTCAATAAAATAGGTCTTGCTCAGGAGATCTTTTATAACTGGACAGGGAGACCCATCTGACCAAAACAATTAGGTGCTATCTTTACTGCAGGCCAGAGACCCAAAGTAAATATATTTTTATTGCCCTTCCTTATAGTCCTGTGAGTTTCTGATTTAAAATCCAGACATAAAGTTAATGTTCTGCACAGAACTTTTTCTAAGTGGGCCCTTCAGCAAGCCGGTCAGAGTTACTCTGTACAGAGATTCTGGTTTGTGCATTAAGAGGTATCTATTCTGCAAGAAAAAGACAAATAACGAATCCTTTTAACGTCATAGGTTGTTCTCTCTTTGTAACTGAAATTAGCTAATTCAGAAATCTAAAATCTTTGGAAGCAGTAACACAAAAATTTTCCCCTTCTTAATTTCCATAAATGGAATAATTTAATCCCTGTATTCTTGTCCATCATTCACAATTTTTTATATTCCTCTTCCCACCTCGGACCTCACAAGTCCTGCAATATAGTGTTAATGTTATAGGTAAGCGTTCTAAATCCTTTGAGGGCACGGGCCGGGATGTATGAACAGTACTCTACACTTTCTCATTCTCCCTGTCTGCCTCTTACTTTCGCTCTCCCTTTCCACTTGTTTTGTTTAGAAATGCTTTCACTAATTATCCAGTTTTCTCCTTGGAAGAACTCCATGATTCATTATCATTACCTCCATTTTAAAATTGAGAAAACTGAAACGTATGGGCTTGTCTAAGGTAACACAGCAATCCAATGCATTGATTTGGTAAACATTGAACTGAGAAGAGAGTCTAGTCTTTCTTCTGCTTAAAACCCTTCAGTGTCTTCTAGTTGCTCTTAGAACAAAGTCCCAGATCCTTAACTTGGATGAAAGGCCTTGACTAATTGGCCCCTGCCTCAATCTCCCTCCTGTCTTCATGTCATTCTCCCTCCTACTTCCCCTCCAGTCACTCCGCACAGCTGTCAGTCCCTCAGAGTTCCAAGTCTTCTCTCCCCTATAGCACTTTGCATACATGGTTCTCTCTTCCTGGATAATGCTTTTCTATCCTAATAAATGCTTCCCATTCTTTAATTTCAACTTAAATTTTATTCCCTCTGTGAAGAATTCTGTGATCCTCCCTAGACTACAGAGCTCCCCTTCATATACCCTCTCAAAGCACCTAGCATTTCTCTTCTTTCTTTAATCAAGTTGTTATCTAACAATTATTTGCTTAATTACAAGCTCCCTGAAGGCAGACACCGTTCAGAATGCTTTACACAAAGTACGTAATCTATAAATATATCTAACATGTATGAAAGAATATGTATGAATGAATAAACTGCTTGAAAAAGCAGACTCTACCTACTAAAGCAATAATCTTCCTATAATGTGTTTTAATAACTTAAAAACATCACTAAAAACTAGTGATCCTGTTCTTTCCATTTGAATCAACTTTTCTCTTACTAACAACTCTATCTTTTCGTTTTTTGAGGAAGATTAGCCTTGAGCTAACATCTGCCACCAATCCTCCTCTTTTTGCTGAGGAAGACTGGCCCTGAGCTAACATCTGTGCCCATCTTCCTCTACTTTATATGTGGGACACCTGCCACAGCATGGCTTCACTAATAACTCAAAAGAGGGCAGTAGTGGGAGCGTAAAGAGAAAGAGAGGGAAGAAACTTTGGCAGGGAGAACTAAAAGGACTTAGTGACGGATTTGTGAGATGGAGCTGAAGACAAGTCGTCAGTCAAAGATAACTTCAAGATTCCAGGCCCGCAGAATACAGACAATGGCTTAGTTATTTCCATTAACAGGAAATTAGGGAAGGATGTCAATTTGGGATACCAAAAAGATAACGAGTTGTGCTTTGAGATGAGAAAAATAGTTGTGAAACTATATGATAATAATTGGAACATGAACCTCAATCTTGAAAGATAAACCAGACTAGAGATATAGATTTGGTAGTCAGCCACATAAAGCACATAACCAAAGCTATGAATCAGAAAAATAAATTGTCATACTCTACATAAATGCCATACATAGTTTCTTTCAGCTATTTCTAATTTCTTAATAATTTGATACTATTCTGTTACATACATAATACATTACAAAATTTTCAAATATTATTGTACTCCCATATACTTTTGCAAGTTTATGTTCTTTAACATGAACCTTAATTAAGAGCCTTAAAATACTGAATTCTGTAGAATTATTAAGGTTTCTTCTTTCTTGGAAATTATTTACAGTATATTTTTTGAGTCTTAGGCTGTATTCTGGAAACCCTAAATGATGCACTGTGCCAGTTGGAACTGTGTCCCATTTCTGTTTTGGGTTTTCCCTAAACATTGCTAATATGACTAACGAACCAGACAAAAAATTAGAGTGCTGGGTTTTTTTCTCCCACCTCCTGTGGACGTGAAGGCAAATGGCACTTTACAAAACGTTCTCTGTTCTCCTCCTTCCACCCTAGGAAGGAAACGTACATTTCTGTTTCCAAGTTACACATCCTTCTTGGCATCAGACTTATTCCCAAAGGATTTTCAACTCAAAAACCAAGGTGTTTTCTGTGCAAATCACATAACCAATTTAAATTTTAATAGCATCAATATTGTGCCTTTTACCATGTCTACTGTAATGTAGAAATGCAAGGGGACCTTTAGAGATTCCCACTTCTTCTGGAACTCACCTCTCTCGTTCATTGAGGAAAACTGTGCCCCTTTGTCAACTATATCCAAATGATTCTTCATGACTCCCACTATCCTTCAAGATAGCTTCAGGGATTGCTCACGTTGGTTTTATCTTTGCAAAAGTCATGTACCAAGCACTGGCTACCCAGCTGTTACCAACCGAAATACGTTTTAATGGGATACTCTGTTAACATAAAAAACTGTTGTTAATGGTAGCAATTAAAAGGGATCAGAAAGAAGGGCAAAAATATGAGTTCAGGATACGCACATGTTCTATGTTATATTTAAGACATAAACTTTGGCTAAGATACAAAACTGTGCACTGAACATGTGAAGAAAAGTTCTGTTTTCTTATGATGAGAGAAACATACATCTCTCTCTGATGAAAGAGATTTTTGGACAGGCAGAAATGAAGGGTACAGCGATTTAGCTGTAATTGAGTAAAAGCCAAATAATATTCGGAGAGTGTCTTCAGAGTACCCAAGTAATCTACCTAGATATAATGGCCGTACCTGGCAACTACCTTGCCCAAAGGAGAGTGACTATCATAGTCTGGCTGAATGTGCATAAAAACACAGAAGAAACTCTTGAGGGTATTTATGCATATGTTTTGTTTCCTAAACTATATACAAAAAAAATGGCACACTGTGGATTGTAACAAAAGGGTTTACCTACGAATGAGATTATTTGTGTGTGTGAAACCAGCATTAAATACACATACACTCACACACACACAGTAGAACTGATCTTGGGTTCTTCTCCCGATTGAAGATGAAAGAAAATTTGTACCACCACAGCCAAGGTCAAGCGTCAGGTATTAATTTTGGCAATATAAGACAGTTAAGTAAACTTACTCATATGACTAAATTCCAGGTTTTCTGTTAATTCTATGTGATTCCCAGAGACACTGGCCTATTGTTCTGTGGGATCTCAGTAATATCGATTATCTCATAGAAGAATTTTAAAAATTAAACGTAACTCTTCCGTAAGAAATATTCTTTACAAAAAGGTTAAAGGTTGGTTTGTGTGTGTATGGTATGTGGGAAGGGGGTGTGTTTCCTTTAGCCATAATCCCCAAAAAGAAATTCTGGAATCGTCTCTCCATTAGCAAATCTCCTAATTTGGAATCTACTCTCAAACTTGGATCTATACTTGCTAAATGTAACAAAAACAAAAGGCATTAAAACACAAGATAATTCAGATAAAATAGATCGCTGTTCAGTTACAGATAAAATACAAGATCCTAAAACCCTAGAGTTCCATGAAGAGACACAGCCCCTCCATCAGGAATGCTTCTGGAAGTGGAGACCATTCTGTGAGTCTCCCAGGATATTTCGCAATACATCCTGCTGTTTTTATGCCACCTGCTGAAAACACCTGTGCATGGCATTTCTAATCTCCCCATTCCACACCAGCGTGGAGTAGGGCTCGCCTCATTCTCTGCCTGCGTTCTGGCATGTGTCTTTTCTTAGCCGTTCAATGACTACCAGTTCTCTCTGTGTGCACTGAATAGTAGTAAAAGAATTCTAAAAGTTCCTGCCTCAGTCTGTCAGAGCTTACTGCTCCTCTAAGCAGTGCTCACAAGCTCTAGCAATAAAGGTGCCAGGTCAGGGATTCATTCACTCTTCCCAAAACGCACGTCCTCGCTTTTCTGCGTAATCTAATGCTGCACACAGAGTTTCTCCAGGAGGGAGGGGTATCACTATGGCTATGCACAAAGTTGACCCCTCTCTGCTTCAGTCCTTCACCTCTCCTCTCAACTAGAGCACAGCACCAATTCTCCTCAAGTAAGATCGGGAGAGTCGCACCCTAGTCATCATTCATTCCTACCTCTCCATCAGAGGAGGTACCACTTTCAATGTCTTTTCTCCATACTGGGCTGGTTGCTGATAAGGCTATAATTTCCAAATTATCAAGATCTCAATTCAAGTAAAGCCGTTGTCTTACATAAAATATGAGAAGAGTGCCCCAAAGACCTTCTTCCTCTCTCTCTGTAAACTTTCTTGCAGGTGATATATTTTGAAAATTAAGAGCAAGCACTGAAGATGTAAAGAATTTTTGAAAATTGCAGGAGATTATAATAAATGCCAAATTATTTTTATTTATTTATTTTTAAAGATTTTATTTTTCCTTTTTCTCCCCAAAGCCCCTCAGTACACAGTTGTGTATTTTTAGTTGTGGGTCCTTGTAGGTGTGGCGTGTGGGATGTCGCCTCAGTGTGGCCTGACGAGTGGTGCCATGTCCGTGCCCAGGATCCGAACAGGCAAGACCCCGGACCGCTGAAACAGAGCACGCAAACCTAACCACTCAGCCAAGGGGCCGGCCCCAAAGCAAAATTATTTTCTAGGAAGAGTGCTAGTATTGGCTTTTGTTACTTTAAGCCGCAGAAACAAACAACTCCCAAATTTCAGTGTTTTACAAAATCCCTCAGTTTACAGAAGCAAGTCCATTGTGCCTCTGTTCTGGGGTCCAAGATGAAGGAGCAGCAAGTATATAACACATACCATTCGATGGCAGAGGGAAAGAACAGCAGAACCAAGTAATGGTTGTTAAAGCTTTCATTGATCAAACAAATTCACATGGCCAAGACTTATGTCAGCATAGTGGAGAGTATAACCCTCGTAAAGAGGTGGTGAGGAAACAATTGGCAACAATAACACAATCTACCACATTGCTATCTAGTGAAAAGCACCTATAGGTGACTTTATTAATTTAGTATATTGTTCACAATCTCACATGCCCACATGAGCCTAAAAAGCAACATAAATGAATTAAGACAATGAGATGTAAGGAAATGGGATACATCAGCCTGGTCTGCTAGTTCACTCCAGACCCCAAGCATCACCAATGGGTTAGTAAACCTTTCTAGCAAGACTCCAATTAATTCTTGGCTTTGCAAATTCACAAAACTCAACACTTATCCATTCACTTGAGAATGAACAGATTTTGTTCATTGACCCATATTATCCATTCTTACAAGAGAATTCTTGATAAATCAGAATATAAACCTAAGGAGTATTGATCGATAGGATATAAATATAAAGTGGAACTGAAACAATTAAGCCTTAAATCCAGACACCCACAAACAGTATCAAAGACTGTGGAAAGCCAAAATTGTAATCTGAAGGTTTTTTTTTTTTTTTTAACATGTTTTTAAAGATTTTATTTTTTCCTTTTTGTCCCCAAAGCCCCCCGGTACATAGTTGTGTATTCTTCGTTGTGGGTTCCTCTAGCTGTGGCATGTAGGACGCTGCCTCAGCGTGGTCTGACGAGCAGTGCCATGTCCGCGCCCAGGATTCGAACCGACGAAACACTGGGCCGCCTGCAGCAGAGCGCGCGAACTTAACCACTCGGCCACGGGGCCAGCCCCTGAAGGTTTTTTTTTAGAACCAAGAATCAAAACAGAAAGAGTTGGATAGTAAAACAGGATATATAATTTTTATTATATCTGAACTTTCAAACGAAGTTTGCCCTTCCAGTTACTTCTAGTAAATAATGTCTCCTTCACTAGAATAATTCGAAGGTTATTTCTGATGTGGTCTCACCCTCTGATTTTCATTATAGAATATATCATTAAGACAGGTGACTTCTGGGGCTGGCCCCGCGGCCGAGCGGTTAAGTTCGCACGCTCCGCTGCAGGCGGCTCAGTGTTTCGTTAGTTCGAATCCTGGGCGCGGACATGACACTGCTCATCAAACCACGCTGAGGCAGCGTCCCACATGCCACAACTAGAAGAACCCACAACGAAGAATATACTACTATGTACTGGGGGGCTTTGGGGAGAAAAAGGAAAAAATAAAATCTTTAAAAAAAAAAAAGGTGACTTCTGTTTGTACTTGTCATTAAGTCACTTTCCTTCATTTTTCATAATATATTATAATTCCAAGTTTGTAGATGATGGGAATCTGATTATATTTTAGTTTAATTTCTTTCTGGTTACAAAAATAGAGAATCTTTGGCTCATCAGGAAAACATTCCTATTCTACATTTTGTAATGGATGATTTCTGAGGATTTGCTGAGAACTTGTTCTTTCAACTTGCCTTGCAAGGTGAGGCAACTCTCCTTATTAGGCTGTCCATGTGTGATTACTTTTCCATTTTAATTTTCTCTGATAATTTTAAGATCTATCCACTCATTACAACTCACAGAATACATTTGATTTACGGAGTGGTTCCCCAATGTACTAATGACTTAATTCAAAGGTAGAAAACCATTGAGACCACCTGAGGCTGCCTGTCAATCAATCAGTGTATATTTGTTGATTGCCTATAAATATGCACAAAAGTGGAGAAGATATAGCCCCTGCTCTCAGAGAATTTACAAAAGAGTATGTGACAGGAATACACAAAAGCTGAAACACAAGTCACTGTTTTAGAGGCAATGTGAGAGAAGCACAAAATCCTGTAGAAGACCAGAGGAATGAGAAGAGCTTTTCTGAAGACATGGACTTTGAAGAATGTGCGAGTATGGTGACTCGACAGGCAGAATTGGGCAAAAGCACATTCCAGACATAATTACTTTTTCTTCTGGTTTCAGGCAGGGAATGGTTCTTTGTCTTTTTCTGTTATCAAAGTCAAGTTCTCAAATGTCTTATCAATATTTTTATATGTTTTTACTCAGTCTGTTTACTTGATTGATCACAGCTGCTAGTGATATTTGCATATCATCACTTATTAATTACTCTCAAAGTATTTTGACCCAAATGACAATATTATGATTTTTGATGACAAAATTTTCAATTACTTTATTCCAAATTTGATCTAATCTGTGCTAATCTGCAAATTGTCAGTTTTCTGAATATAAGACACAGCACACAGAATCGTGGTGGGTATAACTGGTAAGGGTTCTAGGAACAAAGCAAAAAGTAAAACTTTTTACATAAAGGCTCCTTGTTGTGCAACTGCCTTGGGTATTTTGATGAGCCCTTCAGTTCCTTTGTAAAGCCCTTTTCCACTTCATGAGGATGAAAATATACTTAGACCATAGGACCAAGCTTTAGAATCATACTCTAAAGCTAGACCTCTCTAGTTTAGATTCCAGCTCATAAACCCACCAGATCTGTAACCCTAAGCAAGTGACTTAACCTTTATTAGTTACTCTATCAATGAAATGGGGATAGTAAGAAGAGCAAGAACACAGTGTTATGTGGATTAAATGAGGTAATACATGTAGAATGCTTGCAACAGCAACTGGAAGAGCATCAGGCATCAATCAATGATGTTAAAGGCTAAATTTAGTACAGAGTAAACACCATAAAAATGTTTGCTCTTATAATTATTATTACTATAAATGTTATATACATTTAAGAAAAGAGAATGCCAACTGACTGCCAAAATTGACATGGGAGAAGGGTTAAGTGGATGGAAGAATGCTAAGTATTTATTATCAGCTTGTCAGGTGAGACATTTTCAGGAGAATAAAACTTTAATTGTGGTTGATCCTGTAAGTCAGAAATTTACAAGTGGTCTATGCCTCATTAATGAAGCACTAAATTGGACAATCAGCGTTAATGGGAATTGCACAGTAAAATCACAGCACGTCAAGCTGAGACTGGACTAAATGTGTAATCGTACACTTTAGCAATTCACTTCCAAGCACTCTTGTATCATCCTTCAGACTAGATAGATGGATAGATAATCTTTATTTGCAGAGGATGTTTTAGTTTTTGTTTATTAATTATACCTTACTTCCTTCAAAGAAAGAATTATAATAAAAATAGGTCAGTTAAAATAGTTGAAAAAATATTAAGTCACAGCACGAGAAAGAATCAAATTTATCAAAGAATTAGATTGATATAGTTATTTTGATTGAATATAAAATTGAGTTCAAAACTTCCTGGTTGTCAAGGATAAGAGCAAATGTTTAATGTTATTGGTAACTATCTTAGCAAGAAATATTTCAAAGTCTATTTCTCTTGTATACCTGACATGCTTTTTCTAAGTATGTAGGAAACTCTAAACACCCACATCCATTCCCTCACTGCTTTAAAGTTTTGTTTTCCCTTTATTTAATAGGAGAGACTTGCCATTTGTTGCAGAAGTTTCTTTATCATGTCTCCTAGGAAACATATCTAATGCTCAGGCAAATAAGCCTATTTGTGTGATGGCCTTAACTCCCAGCGTCCCCTGAGAGATGAAGGTAGTAGCCTGCAGACTCGCCATCCTTGAGGAGCTCACCTTTAGCTTGCGTGATTAGGCATCTGAAATATGTCTCACTTTCCTTTTATAGCTTAGATTTCCTGGACAGATGATTGACATGACACCTCCTAGGTTAGCATCATGGAGCAGTTAAATCTGACTCCATTACCTGTCGAATTTAGTTTCTTAATCCCAAACACAATGTGCACACAATTTAGCCCTTTCCGGCTTTTATTCAAAGCTCATGTCATGGTGCTTTATACGGAGTCAAGCGGTATTAAATGGGGTGGAGTGAAGCAAATGGAAAGATTAATTTTGCAACGTGACACTAAAGGGAGCACTTTAAAACAGGGATTAGGGGCTGGGACTGCTCAGGGGAAATACCGAAACATATCCATTATAAGCACCAATACTTCTATCTACTGCCATGAGAAAATCCAGCTTTATAAGCATACATTTTATATTCTTAGGGAAAAACACACCTAAATTGGAATAAAAAGATCAACATTTATGGCTAGAAGTAGTCTGGCACCTTTATGACTTATGCCCTCTTGCTCTTAATCAAAAATTTGTTAAAGGAAAACTAAAACCTAAATTTCTACAGAAAAAAAAGAAAAATATCTATGAATGTAATTTTCAGAAAACCCAAGTTCGCGATCACTACCCTCCCAAGTAATCGTTACAACCATTCCGGAGAACAGAAGTTACGTCATGACTTTTCTATAAGCAAACATACAAGAGAAGTAAAATAATAACTTAGTTTTGATTTTGTTTAGTTTCTTATGTCTCCTCTGTTTAGTTTCTTATGTCTCCTCCTCCTCCTCTCTTTGGAACATAATTAAAGAGAATACATCCAGATTTTTTCTTAAAAAATCTATAGCGATCATTTGAAGGCCCATTATTTTGTCTTGAGGAACAGCTGAAGGAAGACATGAAACAAACTTTCAAGTGTATAAAGGGCCATCACACAGAGGATGTTTGAAGGATTCAGTGGAGAGGGGAAATGGCATGAGGGATTCAGAGAAGAACTTAGGGCAAATTTCTTGACAGTTAATGCTGATGGACCTCGGGATGTGTTACCACGGGAGGCAAAGGAATCTCATTTTTCAGAAGTATTTAAAAACACGAGAGGTTCTCATCTCACTGAACAACAACACTTATTGGATTTCTGTTGTAAGCAGAGCACTGGATTAGAGAGTCTTGGGAGTATTCAAAGGCAATAGAAGGCGTTCTCTAACTTTGAAGAACTTTGAGTGGGAGGAGTGAAAACCAAACTAGAAAATTATCAGAAAATACCAAATCAAAGTCAAGTTGGCAAACTGTAAGTTGGAGAGTAGACATTCACGGCGGTGAACACGTCTTGAGGAGCCAATACAGAAAGACCCGCAGATTGATGGAGAAGAAAGCGGGCCTTTGATCTTGTGGGAGGTATAGAGAGGATCTAAAAGACCAGGAAAGCACTAAATTTCATAAAAATAATATTGATGTATTTTGTAGAAAGAGAATAGTATTAATTTTTTCATATGATTGTACATAAAGTAATATATATATCACATTGTCAGACCGAGTAACGATTCAACAAACAGAAATAATTGCTAATAGTTATCATCATCATCATTGTCAACACCTTTATCACCTACTTCTATTACCTCTATCCCTGCTGCCGGGAACAGAATTGAATTTAATAGGTAGCAGTTTCTGCTGTTCCACTTCTCCTGAGATCTGCGCTGAAGTTTTTCTTCTAACCAGCTCACATCCGCGCTCGCTAACATGCTTGAAGCTCAGTGATTCCTGTGGCGTTAGGCAGCACCTGATAAACTTGAAATAAGAGATTCTCTCATTTCACTGTCGGTTTAATAGGAGTCACCCTTGTCTGAACACAGGAAAGCAAATACCTCAAAACCAAACTCTTGGGCAGACAAATCAACCAGCTGAAGCCATGTTAGTGCTCAAGATTAATTTTTACCTGGCATTTCCTCACAGAAAGATTTACACTCATGTGAAGGATATTTTTCAGGATTTTAGATTCATATTTACCATTTTCATATGAGTGGTAAATGGTTTTATTAGGAGCATTCATTCAGCCCTATAATTTGGCAACTTTGAGCAGACAGACCCGCTAATTCATCATTGTGAATTCTATCTTCAATCAGAAGCAAAAAGTTCATTACTACATTCAAAATAGTCCTTAATGAATGTGCTAATTGGGAGCACATTAGCACATTTCATTTGCTTCTGTGTTTATTTCTAAAGAAAAGGAGTAAATTTGCTTTCCTGCGTATGTTTAACATTAAGTAAATTTCTACTGTAAGAAAACCGTTTCTAGTTCCTCACCTCAGCAGCAAAAAGCTTGAAGACAAGAAAAATTCACCATCAAGATATTTTTAAAAGTGATATTATTCAAAGGGAAATTGTTCTGACTTTTAAGAGAAATGGCTGAGGACGTTACAGGTCACAAAGAGGAGCCATCATTACATCTTGTTATAAAGAGGAGTCATTCGTGATAATGACCAACATGAGTCTATGGAGCCCCTGACACTCAGCAAAATCCCACTCAGTTTCAAAATGCCTAATAAAAATTCATAGGTTCAACGCTTTGATATTTACTTAGATGTTCACTGAAGGGCATTTCACAAGGTTAAAAAAAAGAAAATTATTTTCTAAAGGAATCATTCTCTTAAAAGAGCCCTAATTATGCCCAGTTCTCAAATAACCCCTGTTTACAATTTACAGTCATTGTCTCTTGGCACACATATCTGATAAAATGCCTTCCATTGTTGAAAAAATCCTGTTTCATTCCTTGTTCCCTCCGTGTTCAAGTCACAGGCTTCCTCTTGTTTCAGACCCTCATGGAATGGACTTGAATGGTCAATGAGAAAACAGGACACTGTTCCTGAGGCAGAATTACAGATTCTGTCTCCATCCTCCTTCAGGACTCATTAATTATTCTATTCACTAATGACTTAGAGTTTTGTTATAATTCAAGTAAATCGGGGTGGGAAAAACAACAGAACTAGAAAATGATGGTTCTGAATGTTAAAGGGAAGCTTTGGTCTAGTGTAGAGAATTTGGATCTCTTGTTAAAGGACATGAGTTTCAATCTCAGTCTGTCTCTTTCTAGCCTTTAGAACCATGGGCAAATCTCTTAACCTCTCCAGACATCAGTTTTTTTGTTTGTATAAACGCAGAAAATAATAATCTGCCTCGGAGTGTTATTGGAAGAATCTTGAGGTAACATGTAAAAGACACTGGCAAACTATAGCAAGTGAGGATCAGGAGAGTTACTGTTATTAGTAATAATATCAGCAAAAATTTTATCCTCCTTAGCACTTCAAGCCAATGGGATGCCCACCCCAATGTGACTGGCCCATTAGGGAAAATAGCTTAAGACTATGAATAGATGTCCACAGGCCTGCTCTAGCACTTGCAAGGGGTTCAGACAACTTTGACTCTTCCTTACCTTTCCTTCTCTGCCTATCCAAATGCCACTAATCCTTCAAGATCTAACTCATGCTCCATTCTCTCCTTAAAGCAGCACCTAAAGGACCTATAAGAGGTGTACTGAGTGCCCCCTTTCGTGACATACTTTGAGAGAAGTCAGTCAGAGTTCCATCCTTACCAATTAGTATCTATCTTAAAATGCAACACACCTAATGCATATGAGCATCTAACACTATATATATTCTACTTCCATACCCAACTGGGTGTACCTCAATTCAATTCTAACAATACCTACTCAGTTAGTGCAGACCCCACATATTAAGGGATCAGTCCTCCACAGGACTACCCTTTTCAGATGCCAGCCACACTCTGGGGATCCCCAGGCCACCACACTTCTGACTCACTGGCTATAAATTTGGGGATTTGCACAAGCCCTTCAGGTTCAAAAATTTGCTAGACCAACTCAGGAAAGGGCTGTGCTTATGATTACAGTTTTATTTTAAAGGATATACATAGATGAGGTCTGAGAAGGAGCACAACACTTCCATTCCCTTTCTCAGTGGAGTCAGGGTGCATCACCCTCCTTGCACATCAATGTGTTCACCAACTGGGAAGCACCACCAAGCCTTGGTGTCCAGAGGTTTTATTGGGTGTCATTATGTAGGCATGATTGATTAAATCATTGGCCACAAGACTGAACTTAATCTCCAGTCTCCCTCCCTTCTCCAGAGGTCAAGCTTACCCAAAGTTCCAACCCTCTAATAACATAGTTGGCCCTTCTGGTGACCCCATCCTGAAGCTACCTAAGGGACTCACTATCATTTATCTTATTAGCATAATAAAGATACTCCTGTCACTCAGGAAGTTCCAAGGGTTTTTGAAGCTCTGTGGTAGGAACTGGGGACAAACACCAGATATATTTGTTATTATGTCACAGTATTTTACATAGGTATTTATTATTTGTCCCCTACATTGAAATATAAATTCCATAAGACCAGAGACCTTGTCTGTCTCATTCACCTCTATACCCTAGCAACAAAAAGGGTTCTAATCACATGATAGATGCTCAATATTCATTACCTGAAGGAATCAATAAATGTATGGATGAAAAAATTCTACCATCATAACTTTTTTCAATTGAATCTTGAAAGATTTAGTAGTCCTCTAGCCTTCTTGGTAAAACACAATATCTGCAGCCAGCCCCCTGGCCGAGTGGTTAAGTTGGTGCACTCCGCTTCAGGGGCCCGGGGTTTGCCAGTTCAGATCCTGGGTGTGGACCCGGACACCACTCATCAACTCATGCTGTGGTGGCATCCCACATAGAAGAACTTAACTGACTTACACCTAGGATATAGAACTATGTGCTGGGGTGTTGAGGAGAAAAAGGAAAAAGAGTAAGATCGGCAACAGAGCTTAGCTCAGGGCCAAACTTCCTCACCAAAAAAAAAAAAAAAAAAAGGGAATCCAAAAAACTAAAGCAAAACACAACATCTATGATATCTATGATTATGGTCACTCATAAATCATGAACAAACAACACATGGATTAGGATAGACTCAAGACTGGTAAAAATTCAATTCATTTCAATAAATATTTATTATCTACCATGTGCCAGGCACTGTTTTAGATATTACAGATTTTAACAATTGACTTAGGTGATTTTAACTTCAGTAAGTTTGAAAGTCACTGTGATCTTACAGTCTGCTGACGTCTCCTATCACCATCTTATGCAATATTTGCAGCTTAATCATCCCAAACACCACTTTTATTGTCTTTTCTAGATCAAATACTCAGAATTTTATCCATAGCCTCGTGGATCAAGTTCAAGATCTATCACATTCCCACCAAATTAATCATTTCCATTCTTACTATCTCCTAGGATGCATGCTCTATTTTTCATGGACATCAGAATATATCTTAGTCATTCCCATCTTCAAGCTCTTGCTCCTTCATTGCACCCTCCAAGAACGCTATTCTCTGTCTTCTCCATTAATCCACGTCTGACTCCTCTATCTATTGCAATCCAGCAGAAGTTTCCTTTATGGTGGCTTCCCCAATCTTTCTATCCACAAAAACCCTCAATTCCTATAGTACTTGTATCTTTAGCACTCATTTGGCACTTGTCCTACTAATTATAATAATTCTGTGACTGTATTATAAAAGATTATTACTAATATCTTTCAAATCTGAGTTAATTGTTAACTGATTCTTTTAAATTACATTTTCCACATTCAGAAAAGAGCTCCAGAATGTTGGATTCCTGTCTTGTGTTTTCTTGAATTCCTTTTTTAAGCATTTAGAAACCTGGAATTCGTTGTCTGACTCTAAGATTTTACAGTTCTACAAAACTGATTAAACAAAAAACAAAATAACCTTAGACATCATCTACTTATAACCATGTTATAGATTTTCTGCTAATTCTTTCCTGCAGAATTTAACTTAATAAGACAAACTTAATTTTTTTCTAATCTTCAATAGCTCCAAATAGATATAGGAATCTCTTTATTGCCTGAAGTTTCAAGGTATACAGAGCTTAGATATAGATTTTCTGGGGGCCACTCCAAAATAAGTAGAGCTATGATATAACTATGTATTTGTCATTCACAATAGAAAATTATGTGGGCAGCTTTCATTATAGCTGAATAAATTTAGATAAATGAAGTGTGTCAACGCAGTAATTACTAAATGTTATATGTGAAGCAATTAAAGCATAAATGCTTTTAGACATTGTTGTAACTACAGGCTGTTTTTTTTTAAAATTGTGACTCAAAATAATAAAAGCTGCCTCAAAAGTGAGTCAAAGAAGGAACAAAGGAGAGGACACCCTAGGAATCACTCTACTTTTAGGAAGGTTGGCTTTCACCCTTTGGTAATCAAGGGTAGAACCATGAGACGATTTTTATATCAACATCCTCTTCCATTGAGCTTAGAAATGAACAACCCATAATGTTTTTAATGTTCCTAAGAGTGTAACTGAGGCAGGGATATTGTACTGTTTTATACAATATTAAACTAGGATTCAGCAACTAGAACTCATATTATATATTAAAACATATCCTCTTGACACCCCTAATATTAGACTATTTCTCAAAACCAGTAAGGTCTGAATTCCCTTACAATGAACAAAATATAGCATAGATAAACTTTTTGGCAATAAGGCTATTTCAAACAATAGTTATTTATAGATGGTGTCCTAAAGCAAGAGTTGATCAATACTCTGTTTTCTCTCTAAATATGTTGCAGTAAGATCAAGCCATGCATTCATTTTGTTAAGCTCTGTGAATTCTCATCAGTTCTTGGAATTACCAATTTTACCTATATTGATATTTGGCTCCAACTTAAAATTAAAAATCAATATTTTAGGGAAAGAAATGTGCCTTGTTCTTGAAATATTTTTCCCCCTCTCTCTTCCTCTTTCTCCTTGCAATGACCAAAATTTTGTCCTCAGAGTAATATACTTTTAAACACCAAAGACTAGTTAAGTCCTGTCTAGAACATAGTGACAACTAGCATCTATTTGCCTACTATTTTAAAATCATACATCGGATGCTATCCAAGTAAAAATATCTGTCAGTTATGCTCAACATTTGGTTGTTTCTTGTCAATGTTATCCCCATTGGGTAATACAGCCCCAGAGTGAAGCCTGCATGAAACATGATATCAGAGACCATAAATTTCCCCGAATCTCTGATGTTAAGCTGGGTGCATGACTCCCCAGAATAAAACCACATTCTCCCAGCTTACATTGTATTAAGTGGAATGTAAGCAAAGTGAAAAGGAAAGATTCCAGGAGTGTTCATAAAGGGGAATGCCCCTTTTCCCATTTCTTCTTCATACACTCTGAAATGAGAATGCAGCAGTTGGATCTTAAGTAGCCATCTTGGATAGTGAGGTGGAAGATATATATTGGGGATAATGAAGCAAGAAGATAGAAAGAAACTGGATCTCTGATAAACAAACTGCGGCACCATATCAGCCCTTGGCTGCTTATTTCTGCCTTCATTTCTATGAGAGAAAAATCAATCTGTACATTAACTAAACTGTTGTTATTTGAGAGTTTCAGGCACATGCAGCCAAACTAATTCTAACTGATACAAATATAAGAGTTCAATGAATTTCTTTCTTTTGTCTGGATATGGAATTTTCAATATCCAAATGATGAGTACTCTTAAGAAAAGAACACTCATTCCGTTCTATTTGTCATTTGATTAAATTGATCCTTTCTGGTCACCTCTTCTGAACTCTATTTAATACACTATGTTTCTAGAATAATCAAAAGCAAAACAATGTACTTTTTTTTTAAAGAAAAGGAAATTTGTGTGATGCTGATCCCACTAAACCTATATGCTCCCGCTTCTCAGGGCTGCACTGAAACATCCTCGTTTTATTTTGTATTCTGAACAACCCCCAATTCATTAAGTATGTGCAGTCACAAATATCTATTATAATTCTAGGTGTAACCAATTATCTCCCACCCAAATGTCTTCAAGAACGCTTGTCATCCTGGATGGCCTTTTCCTTGAATGTGTAAACAAAAATTCTGATCCTCTGCAGCCCAGGAACATCAGACCAGACGTTCAAGAAGTCCTCAGAATGCTCTCATTCCTCATCATCTAACTCTCTCCAGTTTCTTGCTTCTGCTGACTCCCCGACTTCCACCTTGGTCTTGCTTTCTGAGGCCCATCTCTCCCTTTCTTCTCTGCTTTATGCCACACTGGACATCAAACCTATTCATTCTTTTAAGAATTGCACACACAAGGGTGTTCTGTGTGTTGCAGGTCAAATTTCTGGTCATAAACACTATAGAAACTTCTTACTGCCCATCTTTTTCATTCTGGCCTCCACTTTCTACGGATTTCTCCCTTCTCTTCTCTTTTCCTCATCATCCTGACCCCTGAGATAGCATCTTCTTTTGGAGCTCTCAAGAGACTGTCCTCTAATTCCTACTACTTTGTTTGCAAATCAAAGTAATTTGTTCACTTTATAGTCTTCTTTGACATAATCCTCTGTTACAATCCAGGTCAGGAAGTGAAGGGGGAGTGGGGAGGGACCTATTGTCTCTTTCACAATCAAAAGTTTCATTAATGTAAAGAATATCAAATACAAATGTGAGAAATATAACCTTTATCTTCATTTATGAATAAGGATCAAAAAAATTGTAAGTATCAATTTTTCTTAACTTTAAGCCAGTTTAAAGTTTAAATATTTAGAGAAGACTTTCTCCTAAATGAGAAAAACCCCTGCTATAGAACACGTCTTCTCCTGACCTTCAGATCACGTTCTCCAGGATTTCATTTTTTCTTTCTCTTTACATGAGCCCAAGTCTCTCTACCTATAGGTCTTCTGATTTCTAGGGCATTGCTCTTCCCACTAAATTACATTGATTCCCAAACCACTTTATTGGAGTTCTTTTTCTAAATCCATTTTGATCTCTTGTACGAAAGGAACAGGAACACTTTTGAACAGTATGTCTCTTGAATTACTTACTGATAAAGCTGTGTCATTTCTTTGAGTAAAGGCATGACTAGACTGTATTTGCTTTTTATAAGTGAAGAAACTCTCTCATCACAACTACTGCTTACAATCCTCATATGCAGAACTAAAGCTCCTTCTTACACAAAATCCCAAGTATGAATGCCTACAGAAAATATAGTCCTAGAATCTTGGAATTATTTCAGTTTTTTCCCCAATAATCATCTATTGAACAATTTTTATCTGCTGCCATCACACTAGTTACTAGAGCTATTTGAAGCTAATAAGATTTCATTTTATACTCTGGAGGAGGGAGAAAGTGGAAGAAAGACATGATAAAGTCATGATAAGGAGCTATGTGAGTACGAAGGAGGGGCCCTTATCCCAGTCAGAGAAGTATCACTGAATGCCTCATAATGGAGGTATTACCTGAGCTGAATCTTGAAAGACAAAAGAAAATAATGGTTAACTAGAAAAACAGGAGTTCAAAGGATACATCATGCAAAGCAAAAAATATGAGCAAAGATTTGGAGGAATCAAAGCTTATGTGCAAGTAGTTTAGAATTGCTGTAGCATTAATTGCAGAGTGATAAATGGAAAAAGATAAGTTATACCTTAGTTATGTATTTGCTTATGTGTGTTTCCTCTGTCTTCCCCATTAGCTCTATGAGAATGGGAATTTTGTCTTCTTTTTCCTCAGCACCTAGAACAGTGATGTCCACATAGTTGATGCTCAATAAATATTTGTTGAATGATTGAATGACTCTAACTGTAGTCAGGGCAAAAGGTGGTTCAGTGTAGGGATGAAGAACATGAGCTCTGTCCAGAGGAAATTCATGCATGCATACACTAGGAAATATGTATAAGAATGTACGTGGCAGCACTGTTCACAACAAAGTCCTGGATGCAACCCAATGCCCATAAACTAAAGAGCAGATCAATAAAAGATAGTATATTCACAAAATTGTTTATTATATAGTCATTATATAGCAATAAGTGTATATAAAAAGAAAAATGAAGTCAGAATGACAGTAACTTCTGGGAAGCAGGAGAAAGGAAACAGAATGAATGGATCACATTTTTAGGTTTATATTATTGTCGAGGTCTTAACTCATGTTTTGGGTGGCATTTTGGAGTGTTGTTACATTATTAAAAGTAAGAAATTATCCATGCATGGCAATGTTGAGAACATGTCATCAAACAAACACTAAGCTGATTTTGTGCAACTGAGGCCCAAAGAAGAAAAAGGAGGAAAAACTGTGTTCCCGAGCACCTGCTCTCTACTGGGAGTGGGAGAGGGCAGCGGGGTATTCTGTGCTCTGGAATCAGACCTTCTGGTTTCAAATTCCAAACATACAGCTTTTGAGCTGTGTGGTCTCAGAAAAATTCCTTATAGACTTTGTGACTCAATTTGCTCAACTGTAAATGGAGGGTAAAAACAATACTTTCATTTTAGGATTATTTTGAGATTAAATTAAATATATGTAAATGCATGTGCTTGGTACACAGTGCTAAGTAAATGTTGAGATAAATCCAAATGATAAATAAATATTGACTGTTAGTAGTTTGAGACCAGAAACTGGAGGACCTTGTATATATGCTAAATAGTTTCTGCCTTACCTGTAAAGGCTTTGAGAGCTCCAGAAAAAAGGTCAAGTCAGGAAATAACATGATTAGGTTTTCATTTTGGACAGACCCCTCTATCTGTAGTACTTTGGAAGGAGTATAACAGTTTCAGCAGGGAGGCCAGCTGATATATTATTACAGTAGTTATGAAGAAATATGATGAAAGCCTAAACTAAGGCAATAGTAGTGGAGAAGGAAAAGTGGGGACAGAAATGACAAAATAGTAAGGAAATAGAATCTTGGTGCTCAATCATATATGGAATGAGGAGCTTGGAATGACTCCCAGAACTTAAGATTAAGGGGTGAGTGAATGTGGACACTGTTCCCATGATAGGAAATACAGAAAAAGAGGAGGTTTCTCAGTGCAAGCACTATTGACATTTTGGCATAAATAAGCCCTGAATATAGAGAAAGAGCAGATTTACAAGGGGAAGATAATGACTTCAGTGTTGGATATACTGAATATGTCAACTTTGAGATGATTCTGAAGCAAATAGGTGGTGCTGTCTAACAAAAAGTTGGAGTTAAGAGTGCGATTCAGGAGCAAAGTCTGAATTTTCAGTATAGATTTGGAGTGCTAAATTTATACACTATAACTAAAACCAGAGGAAGCAATGAATTCACCTACGGGGAGCATGTGCAGTAAGAAGTTAAAGCATTGAGGATATAAACCTGGAGAACACGCCAATTCAGGCACCAGCAGAAGATAAACCAGCAAATGGATAATTTCTTTTTTTCTCGTCTTATTGCATTTGCTAGGACCTCCACTAGAGTGTTATATAACAGGGATAGCAAGCATTGCTGTGTTGTTCCCAAATATAATGAGAATACTTCTAAGATGTTCACCATTTAGAATGATGCTTTCTTGAGAATGTTGGTGGATATGAAGGCAGAGATTGTTAAAGAGCTTATTTGCAAGGAAATAAAAACTGGACCAAGGACACAGGTAGAGGAATAAGCTTGAACAAAGGAATATACAAAGGAGAATGTACCACTTCCTTCAAGAATGGAGAGAAGGAAGTGGGAAGGGTTTTTAATTGTTTTATAATAATTATGTCCCATTGTTTTATATAAAATACATGAGATATTTAACTTACTTAGACTAACTCTCATAACCATTCTGCCGGTAAAATCAGAACAACAGTTTGACCGGTAAGTTTATAGGTTTAGGGAACGGAAAGCAGTTTATACCTTGTAGTCTTGATTTTTTTTCAAGTAGTAAGCGATCTGAATGCAGAAATCTTCATGGATTCAAAGTGTCCCCCAAAAGGCTAGCAACCCAAAGCTTTACATGGTAAAGCTGGACAGAACTGATTCCATTTAGGGGAAAATGACCCTTAAATATGATTTTGCTCCATGATTGAGTTAAATTCTGCTATTGTTAAAAACTCAAAAACATTTGGAAATTCTCTTCAGATTGAGACTAAATAACCCTCTCCTAGAAAAATGAAGATGGCAAAATACAAGATCCAGAATGGTGTAGGTAGGGAGTTGACAAACTACAGCCCACAAGACAACTTCTCGTCCTGTTTCTCTACAGCCCATGCACACCACTTGAGTAGCTAGCACTGCAGAGGTTCTTGGAACCAAGCTGAGGCAGCCACCCCGTGTCCCAGGCTCCACCCCCAGCACCCACCTCCCGAGCTGGCAGCTGAGCCTTGCCACTGCCCAGGGCCAGCACTCATTGCCCCATGAATGTTGGGGACTTTGACCTTAGCCCCGAGTGGTGGAATCTCAGTCCAGGAGTCGCCTCACTGCCAGGCCCCACCCTCGAGCTGGTTAGCTCTTCCTCTAGCAAACAGCAACTGGATGCAAAGCTTGCCTACCACCTAGGACCACCCATTCCAAGCAAACGTAGCAGAAAGCAACAGGGATTTTCTCCCTTCTATAATTATCTTCAATTTTGCCCCTTGGCTCCACAAAGTCTAAAACAATTACTATCTGGCACAGAAAATGCTTGCTGATCCCTGGTATAGATCATTTCTTCGAAATTGGGTAAAGGGAGGAGCCAAGAATAAAATAATTGTTCCAAAGAAAATTGCATCCATTTGCCTAGCTAGGGAAAATGTATCTCCTTCTTCCTAAATAAACTAAATTGCCAAATGTAAATAATACGACTTTGTCACAGTTAGGGTCATTGAAATTTTCTCATCTGGGGCACAACTGACATTTTAGGCCTGATCAATCCTGTGCATTGAAGGACGTTAAGGGGCATCCCTGACCTCTACCTTCCAGTGCTGGTAGCAATCACCTGCCTCCTCCCAAAGCTGTAGTGACAACCAAAAATGTCTCCAGACATTGCCAAATGTCCCCTGGGGTGGAGCGCAAAATCCTCCCCCCTCAGGTGAGGACTACTGGAGTAATTAAAAGCATGAATCCCCTTGACCTGCCCCACTTCCTATTCTACCAGTATTTTAACTTTGTAAAAATTACTTTCTCACTTTTGGGAAATTATTGTAACAGTATTCTTTCCTCAATCAGTATGAGAATTTTAATTTCTGGGATGTCTGTATCAGTCCTCCCATGGTGGGGTGTGTGGGGAGGGGAAGAGTAGTGGGGTACAGGTGGTAGTGTGTGTAGGCAGAGAAAGGGAGAGCACTCCCATCAATGAACGTGCTGGAAACACGGAAATCAGGAAAGGAAACGGAGCTAGGAACCGAGGCGCTGTTACTCAATTCCCTATGGACAGGAGTCCATTGATCCTCCAAAGACAAAAAGGCCGGAATCATGGATTAAAGCAGAACGGCAGAGCCTGGAAGATGATGGCAAGCATACCACTTAAATGAGGAAACGTCCAAGAGTGTTGCTTTGAAAGACTCAATGCCTATGGCTTTTATTTGTCAGCTGCCACATGGCATCTGAATTGGTGAGCAAAGTTGAAAGGGCCAGAGAGGATATTGACATACTGATCTGATCTTATTGGCACTTCTGTTAGCAAAAGGAAGTAAACTTCTTCATTCCAATATTTATTCAGATAGCGAAAGACATGGTCAGGCACCGGTGTTAAGTGAAGGCAACCTTTGTTTCCCAAAGCTTCAAGTTTTCTGGCATTCACTGACCCATCAGCCCCTCCCAAGCTAAGACGGAACATGTGTAGGAAAGGGCTCTGAGCCAAGAGTTTGCAGTAAGAACAGCTGACCGGTAAGGCCTTCCTGTAGCTTTGCTCCCTCACTGCTTCAGCCCCCTGACCCTCTTTGTTGTCTCTTTCTATCAGATGCAAATTTTCTTGGTATTCAAGGGCCACCTCCCTGCCACCTGAAGAGGCCCTACCAATCTCCTTCGGGTTCTAGTTGCTTCTGTCACTGTAGCCACATCCTTAGCACTCAGGTAGCGACGTACTGGATTACACATGTTTCTGAGAATAAGGTTTTTTTTTCTGTGTATTTTCAGTACTTTCTTATTCTGTCCCTCTTATTTTTATTAGAGTGCCTTGCTTCCACATAGTTCCCTACTGCGACGGGGACAGTTGTCTGCAACGCTGCAGGTACTCGGTAAATGCTGCCCACCTGCCTGGCCACTCAGACAAGGACTCCCATCCCCGGCATATTAATGACAGGATCTCTCCTGAGATGACATAGTTGTTGTGTTATATCTATGCTGGAGATTCTTTGAGTCTCTGTTGGTCTCTGCCTCATTATCTCTTTTTCTAAAGGCTTTATCAGTCATACACACAAGAATTCTAGCCATGTCTTTTCCCCTAGGAACAGGGATATGGGTAAGAATAGCAAAATGAGATTCAACTTGGAAAAGTGCACAGAATTTTCCCTAAGAGAGTCTAAGAATAAGGGGAAAAGATTCAATGAATTGGAGAGGAGTAAATTTAAAAGAAAAGAGGGAGACAAATAGCAGAAGAATAGTGCTTCTTTTAATGGTTTGCCCTTGAACAGCCTGGATCAATTTGTACTTGTCTTAATGAGAGACCATAGTCTCCTTGTATCCTTGACAGTAATGGCTACTGGTATGTGCTGTAAGTATTGTACCTTGGTATGTACATATAATAAACAGCGATGATCATTCTCACTATTTAACCCTTAATGTTCCCCCCAGAGTAACCATCTTGGGAAATGCTCCAGAACAAGTTAATTGATTAGGCAGTTTGGGAAACACCTTTTCCTGTAGACACATCCCACATTAGCATTGTTTAACTTTGTTATATACCGCATATCCCCACCTTGTTTGACCCTGAAACCTTTCCATCATATCACTCATTTCTCATCCATTGTCATGCTGAGAAATGCTTCTCAGCAATGCCGAGTGAGGCCAGAGAAGGAACTGTAGCAGCAGCCAGAGGCTGCTCTCCAAAATCTCTCTCCCTCTATTCCTATCCTCTTACTAGGGAGCAAGAGGACCAGACGGGCCGGCCTCTCCCCTTCAAAGCAGAAAGCTTTCATTAGCAGACACAGCGAGGAACAGAGAGGATGAAATGCACTCACTTGATCCCCTGTGACTTTTGGAAGATTCCAGAAGGCAGCCTAAGGCTAGCAGCAGGACTATGTCCGCTACTGACCCAGGCAGGTGCCTGCTGGGATCTGGATGGGGGCTGGCAGCTGAAAGCCTAAGTCAAGTCAAAAGAGAATCTTGAAAGAGAAAGTAGGAGAGAGGCATACTAGATTGCTGTCCTTTTGGGTAAAAACAATGACTTCCACAAACCTGCATGACCTCCCAGGCCAGGCGACTCAATGGGCTTCCTTTTGGCACTTTTCCTTCTGTTTGGAACCCTGTGAGTGACAGCTGCAGGATGAAAAAGAAAAAGACAAGTCATGACACCTATTCTTTTTCTTCCTTCTATAATATAAGCTTTAAATCCTGCAGAAAGGCCAGAAGTTATACTATGACTCTCTGCACTGTCTGCTGTTAATGAGGCCTCCAGTGACATTTCCCCCCTAGACAGTGGAACAGGTAACGATTCTGGTTCTGAGAAAGGAGAGGTGGGTCACACCTGGGGCATCCCTGATTGTTTCCAGCAGCCAACCCCCACCTTGGGGGAACCCTGGCCCTGGCAGGTATACTAATCATGGTGGAGTGGCTGGGATAAAAGGCCCTGGATTATTGGGGTGTTGGCCATGCCAGTCTACAGAGCTTTTTGCAGATACTCATCTTAGGGATTTTGCAAGTGAGCTGCCTGTGTAGTGAAAGGTGCAGGCTGTCTGGGAGCCTCTGTGTTTCTTTGAAGCTCTTCAGTCACTTGCAGGGCTGAAGGTAGCTCTAAGGGTTGTCCCAGGCATTTAGGTTGACCCTCAGCCATGCTGTAGATGGGCTATGCAGGCCTCATCTAGAACCTAACCTGCATGCAAGACAAAACAACCTTGTTACCAAGACTGGTTTGCTTGGTTCTCCAAGGCTGTCACCAGATAAAACCCTCTGAGCAGAAAACACTCAGAAAATGCTTCCTAAGATGGCAGTGTTTAGGGCTGCTTCCTGGGCACGTTGATTTGTCTCGATCGATAGTATGAATGTGTTATACTTCTCCCCATCTCGCCCTCTTCAGATAGCATCTCTAGAGGCTAAAACATGCAGCTTTGCCTGGCACCCATGTCAGCCATAAACTGGTTCTTTCATGCACTCCACGGTCCACTCTCCCTTTTTTTTCTGTAGCTCAGTATATCATTACATTCTGAGCAAATGCTACTTCCCTGACTGTGATTGATCCCCACTTATTTCATCCTGAATGCAAAGTGTTTGATTTCAAGTGCGGTTCATTCTGCTCGGTGAACTCATTATAAAGTCAAGCCGAGCATCTCACAGATGTGAAGCACCTTGTCTGTGAGGTTCAGCAATCTAATTTGGAATCTCATTATAGACCTTCTACTGGTGGTGGGCACAGGGGCAACTACCTGGCTGATGCTTCCCTGCCCATCTCCTATCCCATAAAGAATCTGTCATTTCAATACCAGCACACCAGAATATTCCCCATTTTGGAAAATAGCTTTATTTATCTCTCCACAAATGCTTCTTGGCACTGATGAGAGAGTAATACTTTGTAGGCCGTTTTATTAAGCATCTCAGGAGGTCAGGTGCTGAAAGAGACAGCTCGCAGCTGCTTGCTTCCCATCTATTTAGTAGGCTTCTCTATGGATTGCATGTTACATTTTCTAAAGTTGGCAGTGTGGTTGTCATTTTGCTAAGCATCCATATACCAAGAATCTTTGCTTGGCACTGTAATGCAGTTTAACTCAGGGAGGATCTGATTTCTGGTGTCTCTCTGGTGGAAGAAGGGAGAGTGGGGTTGAAATGGAAAGTTAGCTTTATTTGCAGAGAGATGCATTGATTCTGAAAGACTGATGCATTCATTTTTTTCACCTATTTGGTGCTTTCAAAACCAATGAGCGTCCAAGGCTCAGTTCTGGCTACTAATGAAGTTTGTATTTTTCCACTTTCTATTTTAAAACTTTGGTAAGGGAGAATATTTGCTTTTCCAATTGCAATTGTTTCCATTCCCCTATAGAGCAGGTCAAGCCTGGAAGAGAACTGGAACTTTGTGTCCTTGCTATAGAAGAGTAAAGTAGATTTCTGAAATCACATAGAAGGAAACATGAGCTGATAGTGTTTACATGTATCAATGAATAAGGATGGATTAATGTAGCCATGTCCAGCAACACATACAGATATTTATCTTGCATTTTATGTTCAGCAAGAACACAGATTTTCCTAACATCACGTCACATCTCCTGACTTCTCAGTTTGATCGAGGAAAGAGATCGAAAACTACAGGGCGCAGGCCAAACCGGTCCACTGCCTGTCTTTGGAAATAAAGTCACACTTACTTGTTTATGTCTCTTGCTGCTTTTGAGCTGCAAAGGCAGAGTTAAGAAGTTGTGACAGAAACTGTGGCCCACAAAGCCTAAAATATTTACTCTCTGGCCCTCTACAGGAAAGGTTTTGTGACCTCTAATCTAGGAAAAGGGATCTTATTGGTTCTATTTAATTCATGTGAACAAAGCATGTGTTTTGAAAATAATTTTCAGTATGAAAACTAGGATGAGGATTACAATGAGCATAGAACAGAGTCTGACCTGCTGGCCTTCCAAGAAGGCTTTATGACTCTTAAACCTCTGCTATTTCTACTGAAGAGAGGTCTTGAATGGAATGGTTAATTAATAGCAAAAATCTGATACAATTTATTGATGTTTTGGATGACTTTGTGACTGGGAAAAGCTCCCTTTCCACTGACTTTTGATTTCCACTTATGGACTTGGAAATTAATTATTTCGTTTTATTTTTATCACATGACATTCGGACCAGACACATTACCCAGGAAAGGTGGAATTAGGAATACGTGATAGTAAAATTTTATAGCATATCCACCCTATAAAATTGTCTCATTACTGTATTTCTCCCCTTTTGGTCTTCCTTTCTGATAGTTTCTCCTTGGTTGTTATGACCCTTTAGAAAGTGCTGGCAGCTTCAGTGGTGGTAGACCTTAAGGGTTGGCACACAGCACTATGTAGTTGGGAAGTTGGGAGCATGTCAACCATCCGTGACTATTGGCTCTTGCATTCTACTCTCAGACCATGAGTTACATGCATCCAATCTAGTATGGGTACAGTAAAGCAAAAAGACTAGATGAATGAATGGAGATATATAGATGATGGAAGATAGACAGATAAAGAGAGAGAGAGAGACAGAGACAGAGAGAGAAGCACAGGACTAGGAATTAAAAGACCCGGATTCAAGTTTTGCCTCTGCACTTATCTCAGCCAAAAATAATAATATATTATGAGAATCTCATAAGATGAAATATGACAATATATCTGAATGTACATTTAAGTTGTATGTTTATAATTATAAAGTTATTAATATTTTGACAGGACTAAAAATTACTTTTTACATGAAAGTTCACAACCTTTCCCCTAGTCCAAGAAAGAGAATCCCGGAATTGCCCAGGCTGACTCCACCCTCCTCCCTGCTTTTAAACAGAAGGGAGTTTGTGTAGCTGGAGCCAGGACAGCTGAATGTGCATTGGAAAGGAATGAAGTGGGAGAGCTGGGGGGAGGCAGGGAAGACACTGGGCCTCAGATAAGCCTGGGAGCTGCAGAGCAGCTTCAAGTATGCAATGGATACAGAGAAGAGAGAAATTAGGGTTTTCATAAATGACGCTCAGGATGATGTATTTGACCATCCTCCCGAGCCTGGGAAATGCAACTTAAAGATTTGTTATTTCAAAATTCATTGGTTACTGGAATTTGTTTCTTTTAACTGGAAAAGACCAATAAAGACTGAACGTCATAGTTCATCCAGGCTTTTAAGGGGGTATTATGTGTTATCATAATGAGTCCCTGGTTTGTTTGTATAGTATTACTCTTTAAAAGACCTAAATGTAACTTAGGTTACCTAAATGTAACTTTAAAAGACCTTTATGTAACTGAGTGATTCTAGGTGCTTTTAAGGGGTATACTAAAGACTGTCTCATTTAAAAAGCTCTTCTCCAAAATCATAGAAATGCCAATCATTCATATTTGTCAGACAACGGCAGGGTACCATTTCCGGTGAGTCATGGTTAGAGTATTAATTCAGAGATTTTCAAATTGGGAGGGTGGGTTGTGATGAGAATATAGTTTGAAACAAAAAAACTCAGATTCAACGTATTTTCTTAAAACAAAGAGAGAATCCAACACACATATCCTTGTCTGTCGGTGACATGTAGAAGACTGAGCCAGGAAGCCCGTAAAGGATGAAAAGTGGGGGGGGAAATGGAAATTTTAAGAAAAGAGATTAAGAAACCTACTTGGCAGTCACCAGAAAGGACTCCAGGATTGAGTTAACATGATGGTAAACTGGCCCTGAAGTATTCGAAACAAAATTTAAAGTTTATTGGACAGAGAAAAATCATTCTTGAATACCTACTATGTGCCAAAAATATGTTTTACATACATTTTTCCATTTAAGCCACCCACTAACCCTCTAAAGTAGGCATAATGATCATTATTGTAGAGAAGAAAACTTGAGGGTTAGCAAACAAGTGATGGGGTAAGTGCCACATCCAGATGGCTTGGTTCCAAAGCCTTGGTTCTGCCAAGACACCTTCCACTCCACTTCCACTTCCAGGATAATGGCAGTGCCAAGCTAGCAGGCCTCAAGGTGAGAAAGTGAATCAACCAACTTTAAAGCTGGCTGGAGGCCCCACTGCACCGATTCTATAGATGAGGCTCTGAGACGTTAAGTGACTTTCCCAGAGTCATGTAATTAATTAGTGGATGTCCTACAATTGTAATCTCCTGAATCGCATCCACACCAACTTCTAAACCTGCAGGTCAGGGAAGACAGACGAATAGCACGTGGAAACCTGGCCCCTAAGAGCACTGGAGAAGGCTCATTTGCTTCCACTAATGGTTTGGTTTCTTTTTTTGTTTTCTATCAGCATCTTCTAATCAACTTGCCATTTTTGCCAGCTTTCTATATCAAACAAAGGTAGCCAAAATTATGACTTTTGTATATTATTATTTCTATGGTTTCTAGAAGAGAGCCTAGCTAGTTGAGTTTCGTAGGGCTGCCATGAAAAAATCACCACAGACTTCGTGGCTTAAAACAACAGAAGTTCATTCTCTTGCAGTTCTGGAGCACAGATGTATATAATCAATGTGTCAGCATGGTTGGAACCTTCTGGAAGCTCTGAGGGAGTATCCATTCCATGTTTCTCTCCTGTTTTCTGGTGGCTGTGGGCAATTCTTGATATTCCTTGGCTAGCTGCATAATTTCAATCTTTGTCTTCATCTTTACCTAGATTCTATGTCTCTATGTCCTCTTCTTTTTTTGTCTCTTCTCAGGACACTTGTCATTGGATTTAAGGCCCAAGCTCCAAGGTAATCTCATTCTTAACTGAATTGCATCTGCAAAGACTACTTCCAAAGAAGGTCACATTCCTAAGTACTGGGGATTAGGATCTGCAATATCTTTTGGGGGAACACAATTCAACTCACTACACCAGCAAAGGTGCTGTGACCCATGAGGTGATTAATCCCATGGGAGCATCAGACTCTGTATACTGTGTCGTAATCATAAAGAAGAGGAGTTTTCCTCTTCATCTCTCAGAATCATGGATGTATGTGCTGTCCACTGGGCTTTCCAAGGATTTGATAGTAGAGACTGTGGTCTGAACCCCAGTGGCTTCACCACTGTGACCTTGGGTAAGCTGCTAAATGTCCTTAAACTTTATTTTCTTTGTCTGTAAAATGGGACAACAATAATAACATCTACATCCAATTTTGATTACTATATATTAAAGTGATTTTTATTTTATACAATAGCAATTTTATTAGCCAGTTCAAAGTCCAAATAAAACATTCCATTTCCTTTTTTATTTTGCATAGCTTTTCCTGCTTCCCTTCATTCAGGATCAGTATTATTCCCACAGTATTTTTGGAAGACTCTTATTTTGTGTCAGACCCTTGGCATGATCCAAAATGGCTTTCTGTATTCTATATTTATATTGAAAGGATTATTTGAAGGTGTGTTCAAGAAGGCAAAGGTGACATTAACAACAGTTAATTTATGAAATCAAATATTTCAAAAGTAGGAGATATATCTAAATATTTCACTACATTCCTGACTCACAATATGGCTTATCCTAATAGCAGATAAACAAGGAAAAAAGACGGAGAAAAGTTAAATGTCTTTGGCAAATATCATGTAAACTTGTCCTTCTGAAAACATTTTCATGATCATTTAAAAGGAAATGAATAATATAATTCAAAAATATAAATAGATGATCATATTGGACTGCAATGAGAGCAGATGTTTTAAGTTATGTAAAATCTTACCCCATCTGGTAAACAGTAAAAATGTCTTAACAGCAACCCACAGATGAAATGTTTCCAACGAAGTCAGGATAGCGGGGATAGGGTAGAAGTCAATTTTACTGGATTGCTTCATAAAACGCTGAAAGGCCGTACATATATGTATATAACACTTTCACCTCTTACGTTAATTATCATTCCAAGAATTATTTTCAAAAATATTAGAAATTGCAGCTGACCAACTGCATGATACATTATACTATAAATCACAGTTCTTAAATGAAACACTTCATTTTCTCCCAGAGAGTCTGGAACCTAGAATCCATCCTGGAGTGGTTACAGGTTTAAGTTAATTGAGACATTTACTCCATCTCCAATCTCGTGAGGATGAGCATCAGTAAGAGAATAAAATTAGAGCTGCACCAGACTCCCACTGTCGCAGACCCATTCTGTTTGTGAAGAGTAGGCGGAAGCATCAGGAGCATTTGGTTTATGTCAGTTTGCCTTATAGCTGAGTTTCATTGTGTGAACTATTTCCAGTCATTTCAGCTACAGATAGGTGGCTACCAATATAAACTTGCTGCCTTACTCGAAGTTGAATTACTACCAGAAAAGTTTTCTAAGAGCAATAGAATTGAATCTCTTCAAACATAAAGTCTACTCTTCAGCCTCTCCACCACTTGGGTCTAAAAGTTGTTCGCAGTTCTTGTCCCCTCTTTTTAGCTGCTGTCGGGAAACCAGTACCACTTCACTTTTTCATTCTAAATGGAAGAAAGGCCAGCAAAGATGCCCTGCACCACAAAGAAGTCTGCAAAAAGTTATATTAATCCCTCCCAGGTATGTGCAGATTCCTCTTTAGAGCAATAAATGGTTTCTTGCATTGATGAGGGGTAATCCAAGATGCAGAGAGAAATAAAGCGAGGACATTTTAATTACAAGGACAAGTTATTGTGCTAATTTTTAAATATTTTTTCTGAGAATTCAGTTAAAGGGGTACCATACTGACACTTATATGTACCACCCCATTCCCCCAATGTTCTACTTATACTAAAAGTTTGTTTAGCAAAACCCTTTCTCATAGATTAGTAGAAATGAGACAATTAAAACGAATTGGCCAAGACAATGAATCTGAAAAATTGAATTAAGTATTCTTTTATTTTTAATGATTGTCTAGTCTTACTCATTGAGTCCTTGAACCCTCTGGAAATGCTTCATATGAAAAAACAAAGACCATTAATATTCATTTAGAGTAAAAAAGCTCTGCTCTTATAAGACATAGTTTAATTCAACAAATGTCTATATTATCTTTGAAAAGTATAAATCAAGCAATATTACATTCCTGCTTAAAGTTCTCTGATGGCTTCCTACTGTATTTCAAACGGAATCCAAACTTCTGGTCCTGAATGATCTGGCTCTTGCCCGCCTGTCCAACTCTCTCTCTCTGCCTTACATGAAATGACTTCAGACCATTCCTAGAATAAGCCAAGCTTTTTCGTGCCTCAGGATTTTGTTGATCCCACTCTTCAGAATGCTCTACTTGGCCTGACCACTGCCATTCCCCAGAGTGGCACTTTTTCATCCCCCAGGTCACCACCACAAAGGGGCCACTCTTACACCCTATCTAATGGAGTATCTCGCTTCCTCAAAGACTCTCTTATCCCATTATCCTGTTTGCTTGCTTTATAGCATGAATCACAATTTGTAATTATTTATCTGTCTATGTGTCTATTGTTATTCTCCCACCTCCAGAATATAAATTCCACGAGAACACGGATTTTGTGTGTTTTGTTCTATGTTTCCCTGGCACCCAGAATAATGCAATTAGAATGTGCTCACTAAATGTCCTTTGGATGTGCTAGTTTCTGAAAGAGACATAGTGATGAAATAATTCATTGTTCTCAAAGAGCTTACAGTCTAAAGGGAAAAGAGGCTAGAAACACAACTATAAGAGAGGAATGTGAAAATGCTAAAACTGGGGATGGAAGCAAAATGCAAAAACTGGGGATAGAAATAGAAAATAGGTAGTAATGATCTGAATAGAGTTATGGAGAAGATTTAATGAAAAGAGGTGAAATTAGAAAGGGGCCATTAAGTGTGATAATAACATCAGGGACAAAGGCACAGAATGAGGTAAGTACAAGAGAGTCTGCAGAATGATGGAGAATTTGGGATGCATATGACATTGGGTGTATGCAATGGGAGTGATATGGGAACAATACTGGGAAGGTGGCTTGGGGACTGAGAGCAGAGAGCATTAGTGCTCTGCCAAGGTATTCAGGCCAGACTTAAAGGGCACTCAAGGAATGGCCCCCTCAGCAGAGGGAAGGATGTGTGGTCCATGTGGAAGTGCATACCCTAACAGGGCCAAAGCAGAGGGGAGCCAACAGAGGACCTGGCTGGCAGAGTTGCTTTGATGCCTTAAGGAAACCCTTTTCACATCTCTTACTCTCTTCTTGCTTCAGCATCTTGGGCTCTTGATTGAATAAGCCCTCCAGAGATAATGGTTCTATAAACTGTGTGTCAAAAATGAATTCTTACATTTTCCCCTCTTTAAGTGCATTTCATTACAAGTAGTTACCCTCCCCCTCCCAATTCTCAAAGGCTCTGGTGAGTGATAAAGGAAGGGAAGTAAGGACTTAGGTATTTGAGGTTTATGTTTCTAAGTAATGTTTTTAAACTCATGTCTAGTTTTATCAAGAGGAGAAATCGGGCAATTTTTCACAGGGTGAAGATAATGGCTTCTGCCTGTGGCAGTTAAAGTACCTCGGTGGCCCTCTCTTTTCCTGGCTTTAATGCCGACTACAGCAGCACTAAACCTCGGCCAGACAAAGGCTGATACAGTCAGTGGACTGTTTTACCAAGATAAGAGGAAAGGTGAAAATAAGTCTTTATGCTCTAGGCACATATGTTTTACCCTATGATAGCAGGAAGCCCATCTATTAGTTTTTAGAAAGCTGTTTTCTAGTTGACGTAACAGAAAGAGATTTTAAGTAATCAAAAATAACACCAAAAATTCCCTTAAGGAAGACTGCCGTTCCTCCTAAATTCCTTTTTAAAATCTGCTAGTAGTTGCCTTCGTTCACTGTACATAATTCAACATTTTTAATGTGGACAGTCCTGACACCCCTGTGTCTCCCTACTACCCATGATGATGTCATTTCTGTGCTAATGTTTCTAAACACTGTTGAGGACGTTAAGCACTAGTTTGTTAGAAAGACTCTCAGAACTTCATCAAGCTACAGTGCTAGAGCAGGCCCTAATGCGATTGCCTGAATTTTGCTACTCTGAACCCACCTGCCTTTAACACACACAAAAAGTAAAATACATAACAACTTCTGTATTATTTATATTGGGCTTTTGTGGACATGCATCCAAAGCACTTAAGTATTAAAAGATGTTGACTGACCTAGGAGCCTGTGGGGATGATGGGGCAAAGTAGAGCCACCTTCCCCGGGGCAACTTTCCTGACTCCCAGCTTCAAGAACTGGCTTCTCTTTGGACTCCTAGAGTCTCTGAACTTCAGGCTGGGGAGCAGGCACCACAAGTGTGAAGATTTTCCATTTTTGTGTGGTCTTCCACGCTAAACAGTAACATTCTATCTTCTCTATGTGTCCATAGTTCTTACGTAGTATATAGTAGGCACTCAATAAATATAAAATGAAACAGTATGGGAGGAAGAAAAATTTGAAATTTGTGAACTTAGAAAAGTATTGGTTTTGTCAAGACTCCAAGTAATATCAATACATCAAGGGTATTTAGAAACAAAGAGAAAAATACTCAGGCTTTCCAAAACACAGGTCTGAGCATATCTTCCCCTACTTAAAGACTTTTAGTGGCTTCGTATTGCATTGTATTTAGAATATATCCAGACGTCTTCCCATGGCTAAGAAGTCCCTGCCTGATCAGACCCTCTGTCCACCATGCATCGCTCTTTCCTTCTCCTACACACTGCACATTCTGGTACATCTCGGTTCTTGGAACGAATCTAGCTGCTACCTTTGCACAGAAGATTTCCTCTTCCCCATTCCAACATTGTTATGACTAAGGCCTTCTTTTGTTATGGATCTAAATACAGAGTCAATGCTTCATTGAGATCTTTTATTACCAAAATCAAGCCAAAGATTATGTTTTTTTATTTGATTATTTGCCTCTTTCACAATCTCAGCCTCTTTTTTGTTTCCTCCATGGCCTTAAATACAACTTTCCAATCCATTTACTTATGGATGTCCTTACTGTATGTGTGTACTTTTGTGCATTTTCTGTCTCCCACAGTAGAAACTCCACTCCAGGAAGGCAGGGCCCCTTTCTGTCCTGTTCACTGTTGTATCCCTAGCATCCGGCACAATGTCTGGAAAATGGTAGACGTTCAATAAACATCTGTTGATTTTAAAATTGAAGAGCGGGTGCCAGGCAACTGGAACTCTACTATTTCCTTCTAAAGTGCCATCTCCAGGGAACGTTTTTACATAAAATTGCTTTAAAGCATCTCTGACCCACGTTTTTCAGACTATTCTTGGAGCAATGAGTCATTCATCTCTAGTGTGAGGACCAAGTGACTGGCTACCTGGAAAGTTGAGCCATTTAAATACAATCCATTTGTAAGTAACATTTCAGGTCATTTGGATGAGTATAGAATTGCGTGTACTTAAAGGGAGCACTCCCTTTTGGAAACTTGGCTCATTAGCAACAGCGAGGAGTAATGGAGTGTGATCTGGGTGGGCATCAGTGCTTTCCTCCAGAGGCCGCCTCGTTGGGGTCACCGTCCAATCACTAACCTCAACTTACTAGCACCAGAGCCCCTTCTCTCAGACTCTGAGAAACTGCCTGAGGCCAACAGCCATATGCCTTGCTCCTTGCCTGACTCCTTTCACAGACTTACAAAACATTCTTTCAGGTTCTGAAGTGCATTGTTGCTTATTTAGATAATAAAGAGCAATCTAAGGCATCAATCATGTGGAATATTCAGTGACAAATTCATGCTTTCAGCCGTCACAGGAAAAAAAAAAGATTTCTTTATTACTAACAGATCTCTCCCCACCTTACACATTCATGTCTCAGTTTTGTAGAAATTGATACATTTGCTCAGGGTTTTTTTCCCTTTTTGACAGTTGCTTTGCTGGTTTAAAATTCTCAGAGGCGCATACTGTAAGAAGACAAAAGTCCTTGGGAAACTGAAGTGGAAAGGCAATGGCTGCAACTGCTGGGTTTCCCAGAAACCTCAGCTCCTCCTCCCAGCTCTGCGCGTCTTGCTTTGAGAAGCACCCAAAAGGTCAGCTGGAATTCAAGTCGTGTCAAGCTATCCCTAATCGTAGAGGAGGCACACTTTAGATCTTGAACAGCTCACAGGTGTTTGGGCGCTTCTGGAGTTGCTCACAAGGTGGGTCATGTTTATTGACAGCGTAATAACCACACGAAGCTACTTCAGTTGTCCAAGTGAAACTTTACTGATTTGATGGGTTTTGGAGAATACTCAGTACTCAGAAAAGTTTAACATTGCTAAAAACTAAAATAAAGTGTTAGTATATTTACAGGCGTGAAGGGACATCTACACAGGTTTTACAACAATGTTGGCTGCAAGAACAGTAAAAATTTTAAGGAACTACAGTGATGGGACACTCTAGTGGAAAAAACATGTATACAAAAAGCAGAAAGACAATATGAGGTAAGAGCTCATAAGGAAGTGAAAGAACACCTCTTCCACTCTTTAAACCTTACAGTGGCATCCCATTGCATCTAGAAAAATTCAAAACCAGTTACCAGTTATCATTACTAGTTACCATTTAAAACTAAATGATTCTACATGATTTACCCATGACCACTTCTATACCCTCTTTTCCTCCTGCTCTTTCCTTACCCTCTTTGTACCAAGCTTGTTTCTGCCTCAGGGCCTTTGTACTGTCTGTGTTCTCTGACTTGACGTTTGTTTCCCAGATGGTAGAAAACATCTCGACTCAAAGGATATCCCCCTTTCATCACGACTCGCATCCCTGTTTCATTTCCTTCAGTGTTTATCATTGTGATATCTTATTTACTAAAATTATCTTATTTAGCTGTTTATTATTTGTCTTTCTACTCCAGGATGTAAGCTCCATGAAGGCAGGGAATTTGTATATCCTATTTTCTGCTGTATATACAGAACCTACATCTGCCACACAGTATGTTTAATAAGTGTGTGTTGAATGAATAAATTAACAATGAATAAAACAGTAGTAGTAGCAAACACTTTGAGGCTCTATATTATTAAAGAACGGTGTTACACAGCACTGGGAGGAAAGTAAAAAAGGGGTGGAATAGACACAAGGACTACAGCAGTTCAGGGGAGAAGGACCCCCTAAGGGACAAACCCATCAGAACGGCCCCCCTTAGGCAGGTGGGCCACATAAAAGGGTGAATTTGAGGACAGGAGGCTTGAAGGAAGGGATTTACTGGAACAAATATAAAGGAAGGAAGAAGCAATGTACGTTACATGTTGAGGGTCATATAAATCGACCAGAAGTTATAGACACTTCAAGTAGGAAAATAATAGGAAATGAGAACAGAATCTCTCCTGTGGAAGGACTTGAATGTTGGTTTAAAAAAAATGACACATTATCAAGGGTTATAAGCACTGATGATAAAATTACAGAAGAGCAGGAAAATGGTCATCACAATTATCACAAATTGATACCTCTAGGTAATGAGGTGGTGTCAGAAGGGAACATGACATAGAAGGCTGCTCACAAAGCTTCCAGAGCCTTGGCAATGTTCTGTTCGTTTTTAGGGCTGCAGCTTATACAAGCATCTGCCTTACAGGAGTTCTTTAAATTGTATATATAGGTTTTAAATACTTTTCTGAGTGTATGCTAGCATTCAGAAGAAAAAGCATGTTTTTTTAAAGGCAGAGGTTAGGAGGGTAGGCACTGGTGTCAGACGGCCTGAGTTGAAATGCCAGCCTTGCCACTTAGAACCTGTGTGCTCCACAGCATGTCACTTCAGTCCTCTGAGCCTCAGTTCTCTCCTTGGTAAAAATGGGGGTAATTTCCTACCAAGCATGGGTTGTCATGAGAACTAAATGAAACACTACAGGTAAACCATTTAAGAGAGTGCCTGGAAGATAGCAAACACTCACTGTTGGCATCTGTTCATATTAACTCTGCAGGCCCCTGTATCCCCAACTGCATTCATTTGAGTCGCATCTTCACTACGTTTCTTGTCTATAAACAAAAGGAAGTGCCATGTTATCACTGAAAATGCGCTGATACCTAAGGAGATTCCGTTGACAAGACTCCATCCCAGCCATCTGCATCACTGTTACTCTCCCTACATTCCAACAATATATCACAGACGCTCCAGTGACTTAGGGTTTGAAGATTCATGAGCATGCACAGAGCTCTAAGATGCTGTGTCTCCTAAGATGGATTACTACTGAACTACTGATCTTAGCCCCAACCTAAACTTGAAACATGGTGGAATTCAGAAGCCAATTATAGTCTTAGCAAGAATTTGTTTTCATATTCATAGCATCTAAAGTTATTTCATGGTGAACACGTACACTAATATTGCTGCTTTCAGCAACAAGGATTTTTGAAAATTTAATGTGCGTGTAACTCCTTACTATGTGCCAAGACTGTTTTCAGCATTTTACAAATATAAATTCATTGACTGCTCTTGATTACCCTTTAAGCCATTGAAGGTTTAAGGAAGGGGAGTGATAAGAGTCCAGTTCCAAAACCATGGCTACATATAAGAATTATCTGGTGTATTAGTTCCTAGGGCTCCTACAGAAAAGCACCACAAACTGGATAACTTAAAACAACACAAATGTATTGTCTCAGGAGGCCAGAAGTCCAAGACCAAGCTGTCAGCAG